>NW_021318810.1:570901-585786 GCF_001605985.2 Dendrobium catenatum | reverse complement strand
AATATGATATATGTAAAATAATCAAGCACTCACACATGAGAATTAAATTAAGAAAAAAATGATTTAGAAAATTATTTTAAAATGTTGATATTATTAAACCTGCAAGAAAGAACAACTAACAGCACAGAGGAATTTGGTTGGAAAATGCAGAGGCAGAGAATGGGTTTTAGGCTTCTATCATTTCTCTGTATTTCTTGAATCAACATTACACGTATATATGCTAATTTGTTGTAACCGAAAGGTAAGAACGGCGCCTGCAGAATGTCGAGGAGGGCGCGCGTCTGCCAGGCACGTGATGGCCATGTGCGGTAGTGAAAATGAACTTGCTCTGGTAAACTTACTGCCATAGTATGTTAACAGCCTCCCTCAAGCTGATGGTGCCGGAGAAACCAGAAGCTTGTTGCGCATATTGGTGAATTGAATCCGTGGAAGCACCTTAGTGTAGATATCAGCTATTTGATCCTGGGAACTAATATGGTGCACATTGACTGAAGCAAATTTTATGCAATCCCGTATGAAATGATAGTCCACTTCTATGTGTTTAGTTCATGCATGAAATACTGGATTATGGGCAAGCGCTATTGCTGAGACATTATCATAATAGAGAGAAGTACGAGCTATAATAGAGAACTGAAAGTCAGCAAGCAAGCGTCTGATCCCAATAATGTCGATGGCAGCAGTGGCTAATGCTCGATATTCAGCTTCCGTGGACGAGCGTGCCACAATAGGTTTCTTCTTCACACACCATGAGATAAGATTATCACCAAGAAATAAGCAATAACCCGTGGTAGATTACCGGTCGAATGGATCACCTGCCCAGTCGGAATCGGCATAGGCACGCATAGATAAAGAACTAGAACGAAGTTGCATACCAAAATCGGTAGTGCCCTTAACATAACGAAGTAGATGTTTTAAAGCCTGAAAATGATGTTGTAAAGGTGTATGCATAGCTTGACACAACAGATTAACGGCATAAGAAATATCCGGACAGGTTATTGTTAAATATTGAAGAGCACCTACAAGCTGTCGAAATAGTTCGGGATTTTCAAATGGTTGTAATGCAGCTGCATCAGTTGATTATTTCACAGGTAAAGGAGTGGCTACTGGATTGCAATTTGACATTCCTGCTCGGTGAAGTAGATCCATAACGTACTTTGATTGGGAAAGATGATATCCTGTATCATTTGCAACCGCATGGATGCCTAGGAAATAGCTCAAATTTCCAAGATTACGAATTTGGAAATGCTGATGAAGATTAGTCAGCAAATCAGAGAGGATTGCTATGTTATTAACTGTGACTAAAATATCATCTACATAAACCAAAAAAATAGATGAGAAGTGAGTCATAATTGTAGATGAGCAGAGAAGGATCGGCATCACTGTGCCGAGAGCCCCAAGCTTGTAAATGTGTGGTGAGTTTGGCAAACCATTGGATTGTTTAAGCCCATAAATGGCTTTTTGTAGCTTGCAAACAGAGTCCAGTTGTTGAGGATCTTTAAACCCCAGGGGCTGATGCATATATACTACTTCATCCAAATCACCATGTAGAAATGTATTAGACACGTCTAATTGCGTGATTGACCACTAATTTTGAATTGCAGTAGTAATGAAGAGACGAATAGTAGGTAATTTTGCTACTGGATTGAACGTCTCATTATAGTCTATACCAAACTCTTGACGGTGACCCTGGGCAACCAGACGAGATTTGTATCGAGCTATTGAGCCATCAGATTTTCTTTTGGTTTTATAAATCCATTTGCATCCAAGCACAGTTTGAGATACTGGCGGAGGTACAAGGACCCATGTTCCTTATTGTTGAAGAGATTGAAACTCTGCTGACATGGCATCCGGTCAATAGCGATGTTTATTTGCGGCTGAGTAACAGGTAGGATCACTTTCATCAATAATGTGATGTTGAAGATTGAACACAGGTTTCGGCTTCAGCATTCCCGTTTGCAACCTAGTAACCATATGATGTTTGGTAGGTGGAGTTAATGTAATGATAGGAGATATACTTGCAGAAGGGTGAGGAGACGAAGGAGATGTTGAGGAATGCTCAAGTGATGTAGAGCTAGATGAGGGAGCATTGGAGTTGGAATTATGGTTGTTGGGGGTAGTATGAAGAGAAGGAATATTATCAGAAGACTTTAGCTACTGTGGTGATAAGGAATGAGGAACAAGGAGCAGGGGAGGTGTAGTAGAATTTGTAGTGGAGTTTGGAGATGATTGAATAGGAGATGTGGGAGTCATGAACGGGAAGACATGTTCATGAAATTGCACATTACGAGATATTATAATTTTCTTATTCTTGAGATGGTAACATCTGTAACCTTTATGATTTGAACTGTAGCCAAGGAATAGACAGGCAGATGATTTCGGGGCAAATTTATGAGGTGCAGCGGGTTGATGCCAAGGGTAACACAAACAGCCGAATACTTTGAGGTGGGAATAGGAAGGAGAATGCTTGTACAGCCGTTGAAAAGGTGATTCAGAATGTGTATTTTGGGAGGGAAGACGATTAATCAAATATACTACTATTAGTATAGATTCAGCCCAAAATGTAGTGGGGAGATGAGCCTGTATTAATAGAGTACGAGCAGTTTCAACTATATGACGATGTTTTTGCTCGGCAAGGCCATTTTGCTGAGGAGTATGTGGGCAGCTAAACTGATGCAGAATACCATGGGTAGAGAAGAAATTTTTAAAATGTAAACTGGTATATTCCCCACCTCCATATGAACGAAAAATTTTAATGGAGGTAGAAAATTATTTCTGTATCATGGCATTAAATTGGACAAATTTGGAGAACACTTCAGCTTTAGTACACATAGGATATACCCAGCAGAAACGAGAAAACTCATCGAGAAATAAGACATAATATCTGTATCCATTAATAGATAAAGTTGGGGAAGGACCTCATACCTCAGACACGACGACTTAAAAAGGAGAAGTACATTTAGAAGCAGAACTGAGAAAGGGAAACCTATGACTCTTTGTAGTTTGACATGAATGACATATATTGTTTGAAACAGAAATATGTAAAGATGGAAAACGTATAGCTAAACTAGATAATACGGCCTTGTGAGGATGGCCGAGCCTGGCATGCCAAAGATATGAACTAGTGGTGGTATAGAGAGCTGTTGAAGACAAGCTTGATGAAAGAATTACAGGGTAGATACCATCATGGCACGGACTCGAGGGAACCGACTGATTGGTTTTCTGATCCTTTATATCATAGCCATGAGGTGAAAAAGAAACAGTACAGTTGTTATAAGATGTTAGACGATGAACAGACAGAAGATTATGAGATACTTTAGGAACATGAAGAATAGGGGAGAGAGATAGCTTACGCTTTGGGGTTGGAAGAAGCCCATGATCGATATGAGAGATTAGAAGTGACTGCCCGTTCCCAACTTGAATTTGCTAAAAGCC
Source organism: Dendrobium catenatum (assembly GCF_001605985.2). NCBI lineage: Eukaryota > Viridiplantae > Streptophyta > Magnoliopsida > Asparagales > Orchidaceae > Dendrobium > Dendrobium catenatum. The sequence goes on along the minus strand of NW_021318810.1, from coordinate 582,354 downwards.
ATGGTAAGGTTGAGATGCCAGCATTTGATTTGAATCATGTGTGATATGAGATGTGGCTCCCGTGTCCAAAATCCAGTCGGAAGAACTAGCATTGTCTGTGGACTCAGCCACAAATGCAAACGGATTGTTTTAGGTATAACTGAGATTAGTGATATGCTCACTTCTCTGCAGAGTGTCCTAGCTTGCCACATATTTGGCATTCAATGCGGGGTGCATATGATCGACCTCCACGAGATTGGTTAAAACGACCACGGCCTCTGTTGTTACGGAACGGCTGCCGAGAAGAACCGCGACTAGATGAGGCCGTGAGAGCAACCGACCTATTAGATAGCTGAACAGAGTGAAGCGCACGAGCAGCTTTGTTTTCAAGATTGGTTTCGTCACTGCATAGTAAGGAATAGAAGTCATCTAAGCTTAACGGCTGTAGATTTGTACAAATTGCCATCTTGAATCCTTGATACGAGGCCGGCAATCCATTGAGAGTATGTATACATGATAACATCCTCTGAATCCAAAATACAACAAGCAGCTGTAAGTTGATCTACTTTGATTTTAATTTCAGTTAAAAATTGTTGCATCGTCTTGTTGCCCATAGAGATGAAGTTAAGATCATTTTCAGCTGAAGAATATGGTAACAATTGGAAGATTGTAGCCTCTTGCCGATGGTTTGCCAGATTTCGGAACCCGAATCCAAATGCAGAACATAAGGTAGAAGAGATGTCGAAATTGTTGAAAAGAGAGCAGCGGCCAAATTCTGATCAATTAACATCCAAGTTGAGAAGAGAGGATTCAAAATTATAGTTCCGGTTGCTGAAGCGATTTGACGAGGCGGGCGATGAATAGTGCCATCCAGATATCCTTCGAAGCTGTTTGCTCTAAACACCTTGAGCACTTGCGATCTCCAGGTGAGATGATTTTTGGGATTGAGTTGCACCTTAATAACGTTCTTACTGGTCGACATTAAGAACTTCAACTGAGGCGGAATGAGTGCAGTCCCAACAAGCGGAGCAGAATCTGGTGTTACGGTCTCAACGGGCGGAGCAGGAGCTGGTACACTTTCAGTGGTAGAGGAGTTGCCATACTCCATGGCAGAAATAGAGAAAAAAAATAGCACAAAGGAATTTGGTTAGAAAATGCAGAGGCAGAGAATGGGTTTTAGGCTTCTATCATTTCTCTGCATTTCTTGAATCAACAGTACACATATATATGCTAATTTGCTGTAACTGAAAGGTAAGAACGGTGCCTACAGAATGTCGAGGAGGGCGCACGTCTTCCAGGCACGTGATGGCCATGTGCGGTAGTGGAAATGAACTTGCTCTGGTAAACTTACTGCCATAGTATGTTAACAGATATATGATAAATTGTACTGCAGGATTTGTACAATATTTATGTTATTTTTAGTAATTTGAAATATCAAGTTTTATTGATTGTCAAAAAATTTTAAAATTATAATTCTAGTACTAATTGTACCATAGGATGGCAATCGAATCATATGATCATTTATGTTTAAAATTGTATAACCATCATATATTCCTCTCCATAAATAAGTGAATTCAAAATTAAACTAATTAAATCATAGGGTACATATCTAATTGTATGATTACATTGGTAATTACCAATTAAGAAATGTGAATCAAGTAGTGTATTAAAAATTAAATCAATGAAAACATTGTATTGTTCAATCCTCATACAAATCGATCAAATAAATATTTTTGTTTTCCTAAAATTGGCTTTGAATTGCATGATCTAGCTAAAATTGTTTTTAAACATCCTTTTTAGAATTTCTAATTAAGCCACCTTATAAATATAATTTTCTAAAAAATTATAAAATGTGATTTTAGTGAAAGAGGTTGTTGAGTAAACCTTGAGAGCTTTGGGGATAACTATTTTATTTGCAACTTCTCCTTTGTTTTGAGATTATTCACTTTCTCTAAGAGATATCTTTATGAGGGCTTGCACCAATGGTTGTTCCCCAAATCATATCCTTAAATCTTCAAATTTGATAGTCTAAAGATCAAATCTAAGAACTTTTTATGCTTTGCTTATAAAGTCCATTTGATCTTGTGGAGCTTTTCTGTGTGTTGTGCAATATAACCGATGGCTTACGGTTGCCATGCTTTTCAATGAGGAAAAGAGGTATAAGGGGTTCACTTAAAGAAGAGATGCTTCTCTATCTTAGAGAAAAAGAAGTGAGCTATTGAAATTCTTAAGAGAGTAATTTGGGAGGCTAATAAGTGAACCACTATAAATTTGATTTGCATTTTTTTTCTTTTCTACACTTTATTAGTCTTTGTCCTACCTACATGACAAGTAATTATGATATTTATTTATGTTCTTATGCTACCTTGTGATATGATAACTACAAAGAATTAATATTGATCATTATTAAAGTTATAATAGTATATTAAAAGTAAAATAGAATTTTTTAAGAAATTTTTTTTTATTTAATATGTATAATAAGAGTGTCAAAATGGTTTTTTGTGTTGTGTTCTGGTCCAATCAAAATTAGCCCACATTTAATTTATTAGACCCAAACTCATCCCGAGTAGGCAAAGAGGTTAGAAATTCAGACTCAGACCCGACCTGCCCTTAGCCAGGTTAACCCGGCCTGATCCACTTATATGATTGCTGGGTAGACGAGTGCAGGCTAGCACGTGCGACAGGCCAATGCCCGAGGGGGGTGCCCCGTGTAGGCGAGCCGCAAGTGGGCGAGGGGGTGTGCGGGCTCTCTGTGTGGGTGTGCGAAGCATGTAACCTGGCATGCTGTTTATAGTTGTAGGGCAAGCGCGAATGATTGTGGGTCTGCGACGGACTAACGAGCGGAGTGAGGACGAGTGACAACAGACAAACTACAATAGGAAGGCGCCAGTGGCAAATGGGTTATAAGGAGGATTAATTAGAATGTGACCTGACCCAAATGTATAATAGAGTCAAGATTTGAAACATGAACCTGACATGTTTTCTAAACGGGTTGACCCAAACTTAGAATTTTTGGGTTAGATTCAGGTTTGATTTTTGGATCGTGTCAAATATTAACACCCCTAGTGTATAACTTGCTCATAGCTTATTTTAAATTATTGCTAAATATTTTTTAGGATATAATAAATTTAAAATTACTTATTAGCCTATTTTACATAACATCGCTTAATTATCTTTTACTAATCTTTTACTTAATTTTTTAAAAGATACATCAATTTACCCCCTCCTCATCTTGGGTGTGTACTCACACACTAAAATTGGTATTAAAGAAGTTAATACCAATTATAGTGTTACTTTGTGTATTAAAATATGAAGATTATGAAGATTATATTGTTGATCGTTGTCCCGAAAAAAAATGTCGCGTAGCTGCTCTGGCATCCCACATCACACGTCGTCCACACCCCTCGCACATCGCTCGCACGTTGACGCTGCTTCTCCCCACGACTCGCTCACATCGTTAAAAGGGGGAAGAGACGAGGACTTCGGCATCTTCCTGTGCCCACTCTCTCGCTCTCTCTTGTTGCTTCTCTGAATCCTTCGTTGATGTTTGACTTGCCTCCGACAACAACGTTCCCTCAAGTCGGATTAGAAGCTACGATATCCTGATCGGAGCTCCGCTCGCTGCGAAGGTGTAGAGACTGCAAGTGTCTCTACTTTGGCTCCTTTGTTGGCATTCAAATTCGGCTCCCTCGACGACTTCCCTTTCGGGCAGATCGGAAGTTGCAACATTTTGATCAACAGAATGACGGGAGCTCGCTTCTCTGCCTCCCCTCGTGGCCGGATGACCTCGCTCCCCCGACACCGTTCCTTTTTGTCAGCCGAAAGTTACGACATTTTGATCATAAGCAACAACGGGAGCTCTGCTCATTGTGAAAGAAACTTCCTCCCAATCGTGAGCTTCTTCCGTCCCGTCATTACTTTTCGACTTTGCTTCCCCGATGACTTTCCCCTTTTACCCGATCAAAAGCAGAACAGAGCTCGCTCTCTATGAAGGTAATTTATCCCTTTCACTTGCTCTCCTTCGGCCAAATCCAGTGAGCTCACCAAACTACAGAGAGAGGAGAGGGAGAGAGTTTACATAGTTTTAATTAAAATTAATGTTGTTTAATTTTAATTAAAATTAATGTTAATTATTAATTAATCATAATTAGTTTTAATTAAAATGTATTCGATGAGACTGGGATATTCATAAGTACTCGCTCGCGGGGGAACAACTACTCTTTTCTTATAACAGGTACCGAAGACCCATACACACCTTTCTCTAGCGTGGTGGGGATAAAGATTTCACGGCCGCGATGTCCTCGTAAGAGGGCACCTAGCGTACATGCTTTTCTTTAGTGTGGCGTGAGGCCCAATTTTTTCATAGTTTTTCCCTAAATGAGGGAGACGCCGGAAGACTGCTAAAATTTCAGGTGAAAATATGACTACACTTGGGCCTGATTTGAACTCAGAGGATAAGGATTTGGACTCAAAAGAATAAGAGTGGACTTAGACTTGTGGACCTAAACCTGAATAAAATCTAAATGATTTCTAAATATCAAAACCAAACAAAATAAAATCAAACTGTAATCAAATTCATATCAAGTGAACATGAAATTAAACTTGCAAGGACTTCTGAAGACTTTGAACAAAGATTTGAACTTGTACTTTGAACTAAAACTGGGATAAGATATGGACAACAACAACTTGTGCACTTGAACCTTAACTGTGCAACACCAAGTGAAACTTGGATTTGCAAGCATTAGACTCAAATCCAGATGAACTCAATATGACAGTAGAAAACTTGAACAAAATTTTGGACCATAAGAAGACTTAAATAAGAGATTGAACTTTCAAGAAACTCGGTCTTGCATTTGATTTGATATCAAATAAGATGAACAAAACTTTGAAAAAATATTTGAACTTGTAAATTTGAACTCAGATTTAAACTCAAGATAAAATAAATATGCAAGGATTTGTGCCAAGACTTGTAAATCCAAACTTTACTTGAACATATGGACTTGAATCAAACTCAAACAACAAATAACTTGTCGCCTTCAACGTGGCTCATATACGAGCGACAAAAGAATCCAACAAGTAACGGGCTAGCAATAAAGGTGTATTCTCTTTTTGATGGAATGCATAGAGAAAAATATTATTAAAAAAAAGTAAGTACAATAAACTAAGTGATTGCTTCACAATCACAGTCCTCCTTGAGTAACGAAATAAAACTAGGAGGAACCTTATTACTACTGAGATCATCCCAAAAGAAATCAAAGGAACAAGCATAATTAGTACAAAAATCCGCTAATTTATTGCTATTTCTATGAACAAAGTGGAAAAGAACCTGATTGAACTCAGATAGATAAGAGAAGTCCAAATTGCATAAGTCTTCCTCATAACCTGGTTGCATATTAAAGATTTTATTGATAAAATCTATAATATTTTTATTGTCACCTTCTATAATGATACCTTTGTAATCATATCTCCCTTGAAGAGTAAAAGATTTTATAGATAAGATAGCATTCATCTCCATTTGAGCTGGATCCCAGTGCTTACACTTAATACCGAATGCACATAATAGCCTCCCTCTATGATCACGGAAGGCACCACCAATACAGCATTGTAATTGCTTTTAACAGAGGCATCTATATTCAATTTAATCCATTCGGTTGGTGGAGGAAACCAATGAAATGGCAGCTGTGAGAGCTGGTTAGTTTCCTAGTATTCCAAATTTTTCTTGAAAGATGCTTCATCTATGCTGATAGCATTGGCTGCTATGAAAGAGGTGCTATCTTCCTTCCCCCCCATGAGTCACATTGTTCCTGTTGATCCAATTTTGTTGATCCAATTTAAAAAAATAACCGCATAACAGTAAATGTTACCAATTAAAGGACCAGTATTAGCCATTAAATTTAATGCTCTAAAACAATCTTCAATGGATTTAAAGACAGGAACAGAGAATCCCCAGCTTCTAATAACATTGAAAATCTGTATAAGCTTTTGACAACCGAAATATGGAAGTCATTTTCCACATATTTGCAACCTCTCGGGAAGTCTTCAATCCTTGACAGATTTCTGTGTTTCAAAAAAACATTTGATGGTAATGCATTGATACCAAGTCTCCACCAAAAAAGACTTATTCGTGGTCTAAGCTTCAGATTTTTTCTCCATTTCCAGGTTGGATCTTCACTTCCATCAGTTCCAGAATTTATATAAATTAAAGCTGAGATTGATTTTCCTGAGAACTTAAATTTTAGTTCCAATTGATCCTCATTTAAATTAGGAAGTGTATGGACCTTGTTAATAATTTCAATCAAATCTGGTCCAAAGAAGAGCTTCAATTTATCAGCATCCCATTCACCTTTGTTGACAAAGAAATCCAGATTTTGGATATCTTGTCCCATGTATGCTACAAAGGTAGGCCATCTTGAAATGGATTTATCAAAAATCCAAACATCTTGCAAGATATTGATATTGTTGCCCTTAGACACCTTCCACCTTAAGATATCTTTAAGAGCTTGAAATCCATTAACAATAATTTTGATCGTAGGAGAACTTTGATATTTAAGCTGAATGTTCCAAGGTTGATTACCATACTTAGCAACCAAAACTCTGTTGAGAGTAGAAGATGTGCCAGAGATGAGGTTCCATGCAAACTTTGCTCGAAGTGGACCAACCTTATAAACCATAGATTGGATACCTTGCCCTCCCAGACTAAGCGTCCTGCATAGTACATCCCATGAAACATAATATAAACCTTTATTACCATCATGTTTGTTCCACAAAAAATCCCTACACATTCTATCTAATTCCCTGAGTATACCCAAAGGAACTAAAGAGTGAGTAATGTGATAGATAGGGAAGGAAGAAAATATAGATTTGACAAGAAGAATCTTCCCAGCTAATGAAATGTATTTGTTACCCCAAACATTCATATAGTTATTATCTTTGTCCAGTAGATGATATAAATCCATTCTAGAAGTCCTTCTCAACACAATATTGATCCCAAGATATTTAAGTTCTTTAACCACTTTGAATTTTAGGATTTTAGCCAATCTCCTCCTTCTCCTTCTATTAACCGAGTTTCTAAATATAATGAAAGATTTATGGATATTGATTCTTTGCCCGATCAAATTACAGTAATCTTCCAAAGTTTCTTTAGCTTTCTTAACACTACTCCCATTAGCTTCCAAGAACAAAACAATGTCATCAACATATAATAGAAGTGAAATTTTCTCAACATTAGGAGCTATTTTAATACCCAATTCCTTTCCATTTTGCATAACCATATCAGAAACAAGTTGGTAGCATAGTATGAAAAGAAAGGGAGAGAGTGGGAAGCCCTGCCTAAACCCCCTTTTAGCCTTGATCCAACCCGAATAATTACCATTAATGATAATAGAAAATTTTTGTGTCAGAAACACTCTGAATAAGTAAGTTAGCAAACTTATCTAGAAAACCCAAATTCTTCAAGACCTGAGTAAGAGTTGGCCAACCTATACTGTCATAAGCTTGTTCCATGTCGATTTTAATAGCCATAAGTCCTTTTTTAGATTTTGAGAATCTAAATTTGTTACAAACTTTTTGGGCTAACAGAATATGTTCAGAACTAGATCGGCCTTTAATAAAAGCAGCTTGATCTTTAGAAATCAGTTTTGGAATAAGAACTAACATTATGTTTAATAACATCTTGGCTACCAAATTATAGATAGATAAACAAAGACTTATAGGTCTAAAATTAGTAGGTAAAATCAGGTTCTCTATTTTTGGAATTAGAACTACCAAGTTCTCCTTCCAACTAGGACTCATAATTCCTAGATCAAAAAATGAGCGAATAGCCTTACAAACATCATTTTTAATGATAAACCAAAAAGTTTTGATGAAGGAATAAGAGATCCCATCAATACCTTAAGTCATTTAAAAGAAATTGTATGTCCAAATCATTAAGCACATTAAAAGGCTTTGGCCAACCGGATAGATAGCAAACCTTCTCATCCCATTTATTTTTAAGAAAATCAAAAAAGATGTTTTCAATTTCATTTTGATCAACAGTTATTCCCCCATCTACGCGTTTAATCTGATGTATCTAGTTAGAATTCCATCTAACAGACGCATAAGTGTGGAAAAACTTGGTGTTTAAATCACCATCCACCAACCATTTCATTTTTGCTCTTTGCCTCCACCACTTGTTCAGCTGTGATAGGGTAATGTTTAAATCATGAACTTTAGATTTTAGCAACTGTAACATATCTTCGGACAAGCCACTTGATTCTGCTTCTTTAAACTGCATTTCAAAAATTTCCTTCTTCAGTTTTTCTTTCAACATCATCAAATCCTGATGTTTGTTTTTACTCCAGTAATAAAGTGCTTTTAAAACTCTTTTAAATTTCTTATTTATCATATTTTTTCTCCATGAGCTGTTAACAATACCGGTAGAAGCCGCATAAGAAGACCACACTTCTTCATATCTAATAAGTCTATTTTTTCGAGCAGCTGGAGTAAGCAGATTGACTAAAATGGGGCAGTGATCAGAAGCTACCCTTGGAAGATGCTTAATAATAGGATTTTGAATTGTTTGCAAAGCAACCGAATTCAACAAACATTTATCCAATCTTTCCATGATTCTAGCTCCCCCTGTCTTGTTGTTACACCAAGTGTACCTTGGTCCAATGAATTTCATTACATGAAGATCACATGATTCTAACTCCAATGGATTTCAGCTCCTTCTAAAGTTTGAAGTCAGATTTATGATAGGGTATACTTGAGTTCGCAAGTAATCCCTCAGGATTTTCAAGAGCTTGCAAGCAACCCTTCCCATTGATGTTTTTTGTAGGAGAAACCGCCTTTTCCAAGAGTTCAACCTCAAGGTTGTTTTTGCCATAATATTCTTTCCCATTGCAATCTTTATCTATTTCAATCTCTTCTGTTTTCATAACAGAAATGGAATCAGCCGGATCCTTCAAAACTTCTTTATCAGAATTTGTTTTAATCAACTCTGAAGAACATTTATTTCCCTTTGATTCTTCAAAACAAGAATTCTGCACTTCCTCTTCCAAAATGCTGAAATTGTTTTTCAGCCTTACTTCATTATTTTTGTTCTCCCCCATGGAATAGATGGCTTTAGATTCTGATATTTGAAAAGCAGTTGGTTCAATAATCTCTCCTTCTTCTATGATCGGATTTGCTTGAACTGGAAGGTAGATTTGAGAAACAGTTTTCTGCTTAAGAGCTATTTTTCCCACAGCCCTATTTTTTCTGAACTTGACCTGTATCCAAGGTCCTAGTTCATCTTGGTCATTGGCTTTATCTTCTCCTTGATTCATATTGTTCTCAATAACATTAGAATTTGGATCAGCAATTTTTGAAGAAGAATTATTGATTAAAGAACATTGGTTCTTTAAATGACCCAATTTACCACAATGATAGCATAGAGAAGAAATATTCTAATATACAACTTTTTGGAAGGATCTACCATGCATTCCTTCTATCCAAACTCCTTTAGAAACTTTCTTGTCCAGATTTAAATGAACACAAACCCGGGCATATTCCCTTTTCCACCTTTTAAAAGAATTTCCATCAAGGTAAATTGGAATTCCAATCTTGGAAGAAATTCTACAAATGTTTTGCTCATCCCAGTAGCGCAATGGAAGGCACGGAAAACGAATCCAAATAGGAGCTGTAAGTCCTTTGAGGGATTCAGGTGAAAAATTGGGGGACCATCTATCCAACCCAATGATATTGCCTCCTATAAACCAAGGTCCTCCTTCTAGGATTTCTTCTACTGCTTCCGGCTTTGTAAAGGAACAGAGAATCTAGTCAAGACCCAAGGTTGTAAAGTGAAAATTTCCAAATCTAGACCATTGCTTCCGAAGTTCTCTACTGCAAACTGGGAAAGGGATATTATTACCCAAAACTTTGATAACCAGAGAGTTCCTCAGGATATGAGAATTAGCCATTTCTGATCAGATTTCATAATAACAGCAATCCCGTCATCAGTAACGGGGGTAGAATCCATATCATAATTAAGCTTGATGTGCTGGGTCCTCATCCAAGCATTACCAGTAGTTACTTTAGAACCAATCTCAGCATTCTTAGCTGTATTAACAATTGAAGAAGTCCCTTCAATTCCATATTGCAAAATAGGTTTAATTGGTAAGTCTAAACAACGAACCGAAGATAGCTTATCCACAAAATGAGTTTTTTTATTAATTTCATTTGAGATATTTGCATTTATCGCTAGACACAGATCATCGATAAATTAACCTTGGTGTAATGCAATTCTGATGAAGAAGCTTCTACATCATTCAGTTTCAAACTTGAACGAGACTTCTCAATCCTAGGTGTAATGCAATCGAAATTAACCAAGATACTTTTATACCTTTACCTTCCACACAATCCACAACCTTCTTCGCAGGGGCATCAATAACGTCTTTGATAACCAGAGATTTTGATGTCAAACTGTGTTGTCCATGATCTATTTCAGAATGCGAAAACATCTTTTGCTGGACTTCTTCATTTCCGATTTGACCGTCTGAGCTTCTAGAATAGTTTAGCGCACCGAGTGGAAGTAGGCGGCCATCCACCATCATCGCCAATCACCGGCGATGAAGGTCTCGGAAAAAACCATGAATTTGAATAATTTCAAAAAATGGGTGTTTCTCTCTCTAGGAGTGTTTCTCTCTCTAGCGGTGTTTTCCCCCTTCCCCAATAAAGGTGTATTCGAAGAATCCAAAGCAAATGCAGTCTTTTCACAATCAATATCATTTTATTGTAAGTGAGTGCCCCACTCTCCTACAAGACATACGACAAATCAAGATACGAGAAAGCACACTACAAGACCTCAATGCGTATGAACAAAGAGCATAGTGAACCCTTACAACCGTCTCCACGAGATCAGGTGCAACGTGCTTACAAAAACAATAAATGATTGTAGAAAGCATACGTGTGTCCTATATGCGCTATTGATATCACCAACACAGTCAATGTTTCTTGTTGATTGAAGAAGGTGACACTATAGATCAATAGAGGAGGACCCCTCCCTACAAATACTTGCAATAATCAAAATTACCTGAGATTGGTGAAAGGTGGATATGATGAAGGTGACAATAGCTCTTCTACGAACACTTCTAGGAGGTCGTAGTAGATATAACGGGTCCCTACAAACAAATACAAGCTACCTGTGGATAACAACAATGGGTGTATCATTAGTACAATGAACCCTTGTGGACATAAGTACAGATGTCACCTACGACAATTGTGACTAAGATCAACAAATACGTTGGTTATAAGGACAACTTGATATGTAGAAGGGAAGAGGTGCTTGAACAAATTAGAACTAAACTTTATGGTGTTCCAAAATTTATTCTTGGTCTTATCTTTAAGAAGGTAACAGCTCTGATGTCCACAAACATTGGAAGTAATAAATCTACTACTCCAATGATCCTAAAAAGAGTCTGAAAGTGCTCTGATACCACTTGAAAGTTCGTTAGGGA
>NW_021318810.1:554526-564686 GCF_001605985.2 Dendrobium catenatum | reverse complement strand
AACTCGTTTTTTGAATTAGTTATGAATTTTTGAAGTTTATGTATTTTATTGGAATTTTTAAATATTCTTAAAGAGGGTCTTTTTGCAATTTTTGCTCCAAATGAGTGATCCCAATCCTATGAAATCAGTTCCAAAGGTCAGGGATGACCTAAGAAGAATTCCCAAGTGCTTGGGAAATTTTTGGAATTAAATTATTTTAATTAATATATATTAACTAAATATGAATTTACTTAAAATTATTAAGGTTTGGTTTGCTATCAATCAAAGGCTTTTAATGTTCATTGGTTAGACTTCAAATCTGGTCAGTTAGAGGTGTTATTTATATTTTTTGGGTTTAAAATGGATTTATTACATTTTATGGAAGTTTTAGAGGCTTAATTAAGGTTTAAGATTTAGAGAATTAAATTAAGGGTTCTAATGATTCCAAAAAATTAGTGAAATTTTCTCTAATGCTGAGAGTGTCATTATGTTTGGAAAATTTGCAAGTTCAATTTCAAAATAAGGTGTATCCTAATCACAATGCATTTTCTTAAGTTGTCTAATCAAATTTCTTAATTATGTCCTTAATGACACTAAGTTTAAATAGGTTCAAATCAAAGTTTTGACTAACCCTTAAACTTAACATAAGTATGCACATACAATCAAACAAGTCCTTAAATCTAGGAGAGCCTAGACTATGTGGTGTGTGCACAACCTAAGCATGCAAATTGATTGAGTTTAATAACTTAAAGATGTAATCATTGAATAATTATCAAGGTAATTAGTCATTGATTAATCATCACATCCCCAAAAATTTCTATTCCAATATTCATCCATGCTTAAAATCCCAAGGGATCTCTCAAATACTTAAGGATAAATATATATAATTTAAAGTTTAGGATTTTAAATATTATTTAAATATATATAAATACATATTATATGCTAAATAATATTTAAAATAAAATTAAAATAATTTAAAAAATTATTAAAATAAGTTTGGACAGTTAAGAGGACCCACCTGATTTTTAAAGTATTTTGAAAATATTTTTGTTTTAAAAATAATTAATAAATATTAATTAAATGATAATTAAAATAATAAAGATAATACCTAATTCAAAATTAATCAAAATAATTGAAGTTTAAAACTTAGAAAATAGTTTTTAAAATAATTCTCAATTTTTATGGAAAAATTTTTGATATTATTCAAAGTTAAAAATTTGTTTAATATTATTATTTTTTAAAATTATTTAACTTAGATTTTATTAAATGTTAGTAAGTTTTTTTAAATATTTCAATTTAATTTCATAATTTAAAACTATATATAATATAAAATATCGTAAGTAAATTAAAAATATTTTAAACTATATAATATAATATTTTAAAATAAAAAATTATATTTTTTTTTAATATTTAAATAACATTTAATTTAAATATTAATAAACATTAAAAATTATAAATTTTAAATTTACATAAGATATTAAAATATATTTTAAGATAATTTTAATTTTTAAATTTAAAGGTTTTTGGATTCTAAAATTTTTTAGTTATTAAGTATTTTAAGTTTTTATTTAAATCATTTATATTATTTTTTAAAGAAAATCGAGTTAAAATATTTTTAAATAAATTTTAAACTCATTAATACCCCTGGCGGCTGAGTGGGACGCGTGGTTGTCCGTGGTTGGCAGAGCGAAAACTATGTGCGCGGCGCCAATGATGGCGGCTATTGCAGTTCTCAAGTGGGCCCCGGTTCACTAAATCCAGCGCGACAAACCCGTCGCAGCCTTCAAATCTTTAAAGGCTTGATCCGACGGTGGTGATTAAATCCCGTCGTGTGGTCTGGGATTTAAGAGAGATCGGGATGGTTAGAGAATAAATTCCCGTAATCAGACAATGCACGGCTTAGATGAAGCCGGACGGGGTCCAGTCTGTGGATCAATCCTCACCGCCAAATAGAACTGCAAATTGGCTAGATCATGATCGTTGGTCATATGATCAACAGTCCAGATCTCATGCAGTGAAGAACTGCACGTTCCAAACCCTAGAACGAGTATTTGAGCTCGTTCTCTCAATCCGACTAATCAAATCAATTGGAAATTTAAACATATATAGCATATGTGAACAGAAATAATGGGGAATTAATTTTATAGCTCGAGATGCACTAAAACTTAAACTATTTAATCTAGTGTACTTAGACCTAGGGTTTGAGTTTTTCACCTCGATTTTGGACGGATTGAACCGTTTAAAGGCTTGTTGCATTTGTGGACTGTCCACGCTCCATTTTGTAGAAGATCCCTTGAGCTTCTAACGCCTAGATCGACAGAAAATTGGCTTGGACAGAGATTTGCTTGAACTCGCCGGAATCTAGTCGTCGGCGAGCTTTGACCAGTTGGATCGAGCTGGGAATATGTCGATTGAGGTCTGGAATGCTCAAACAAAAATAGTTTCAGTTCTGGGAGGGCTTGAATGGAGAGATAAGGTAGGAATTCGAATGAGAGGCAATAGGGCATTTTCTCCCTATTTAAACGCCTCCAGATTAAATCAATGGCTAGGATTAACATAGAGAGCTCCTAGATGCTTGACATCTATCCAGAAAGTTGGTGGGAGCAGCAGCCAAGGACATAGAGAGGACATCCTACGTGTAAAGCCATTTTGGTCCCCACTTAGACACATGGACCCCACTTAGACACATGGATCAATAGGAGCTGCTTGATCAAGATCAAAGGGTTGAAATGAGCTCTAAGAAGCTTCTAGAGATGTTTCTAACAGCTGGAGGGGTTTTGAATGGATTGTTTTAGCTCCTATGGAATGATTTAACAACTTCAAGAGGTTTTAATGCCTTGTTGACTAGTTTGACTGGTCAACAGTCAACTTGGCTGCCAAGGTGGAACATGGGAGTGTTGAGTGTCACTTAGACTAAGTCTTGAAGGCTTGATTGAGGATTCATGAAGGTTCAATTAAAGCCATGGGTATTTAACCAAACATATGAGTTAACTCGGTCCAATAGGCTAAGGTTCGACTCAAAGTGAGTTTGAAAATATTCCATGCATCAAATGGAATGGGTTTGAATTGGTTGGATGTGATTTCAAGGTTCAAATAGGTCATTTGGATCAAATGAACATATATGGGCCTTTAATGGGCTTTGAGTCAATCCTGGTTGACTTGGTCAACCAGGTGGGTGGGTCAGAAAATGGGTTCAACATGTTTGAAATATTATTTTGAGTCTATTGGATGTGATCCTAGAGTCTGGGGAGGTCATTTGGTTCAAAACACATGTTTGGACCCTTAAAGGGCATCTTGGGTCAAACCTAGGGGTTGGGAATGGGTCTAACAGGTTTGGTTTGATATTTGAAACTTGCTGGAGGTGGAGGTGGTTGCATTCGATTTGGAGTTCATTTGGTTTGTAATCAACATTTGAACCCCATAGGGGTATTTTGGTCATTTTGACCCCTAGTCAACTAGGGGTCAAAGTGGATCAACTAAAATGTTGTTTAATGTTCAATGAGTCATAATTAAGGGTCTGGAAGTAATTAGAGGCTTTGGAGAAAGCTCTAAAGTCAAAATCCACTAGATGGCAGGTCCAGTGGCATAGACTATAAATATTTAAAGATTTTACAGCCTTTGGATTTCAATTTAGTTTTTGGGGTTAGAGACCTCAGAATATGCTCAAATTTGGAGGGTTTCCTCCAGAGACATGTCCCATCAGTATGCAACTGACAAACTCTACATCGGAGGTCATTTGATTGGGTTTTAAAGTGTTTAAAAATCTAATGAAAAAGGCTTTAGGATTTGGACCATTAACCTTGGATTTGGTTTGATTGATCTAAGATCTAGGTAGATCCTAAGGTCAAGATTCTAGGAGGATCCTAGAGTTTGAATTGATTTAGAGATTAGATTGATTTAGGATCAGGATTGGTCCAAGTGACCTCATACAAAAAATGAGGTCAACAAATGGAACCCCAATATGTGTAATATAATGAAATTCTATTGCACATATTAGCGTTGACCGAGATTAAAGGTCAAGTCTGAAATTTTGATCCTAAGGGATTGAAAAAATCATCCCTGCGAAATCAAGATTTAAATTTATACTAAGGTAGTGCCATGGAGGGAATGCTCTACCACTAATCCTCAAGTCAAATGTCAGGGTGGTGCCACAGAGAGCGTACTCTACCACTAGCAAGTATGAATTAGGATGGTGCCACGAAGGGCATCTCTACCACTAATCCTCAAGTCAAATGCCAGGGTGGTGCCACAGAGGGCGTACTCCACCACTAGCGAGTATGAATTAGGATGGTGCCACGAAGGGCATGCTCCACCACTAATCCTCAAGTCAAATGCTAGGGTGGTGCCACAGAGGGCGTACTCCACCACTAGCGAGTATGAATTAGGATGGTGCCACGAAGGGCATTCTCCACCACTAATCCTCAAGTCAAATGCCAGGGTGGTGTCGTAGAGGGCGTGCTCCACCACTAGCGGATACGAATTAGGATGGTGCCACGAAGGGCATGCTCCACCACTAATCCTCAAGTAAAATGCCAGGGTGGTGCCACAGAGGGAATGCTCCACCACTAGCGGATCTAATCCTAAGGAAAGAAAGCACGACGACTCACATCTGACCTTAAGGAAGAGGAAATTGAAGATCTTGTGGGAAAGAAGCATTTATTCCCACGAGAGAACAGATCTGGATTGATCGTATGTGAAGGAAACTTGTTTCACATAGAGGATCGAGTATGGATGATCGTATTTGGAGGAAACTTGCTCCATATAGAGGATCAGGTCTGGATGATCGTATGTAGAGGAAACTTGCTCTACACAGAGGATCGAGTTTGAATTTTAAAATTTGGGATTTGAATGATTTTTTTTTTTAATTTGAATTGATTTGATTTTTTTTTTATTTTGAAATTTGAATTTGATTTTTAAATTTGAATTTTGAAAGTTTTAAATGTTTGATTTTGAATTAAGAAATTTTTTTAATCCAGGAAATTTGAAGACTTTTTATTGACTTTGAGTTTGACACTCATCTGGCTTGGTAATTCCTAAAGAGCCTCTCCAACATTTAAAAATATAAGGTGGCATTCTCCAGAGTTGATCAATTGATGTTTAAAATTTTCTCAAAGCTCGTCTCTACGACAAGAGGATAGTCTTGAGTTGGTTCAAGCTCCTCCACCGATCTCTCGGTAGGCTAAGATATGCATCCAAAGAACCTAGACCAAGTCTCCTCCTTGGAAGGTTCTAAGTTGCTCTATCTTATCACAAGCTTTAACCAATCAGGCTTCGGACGATTTTAAGTTTTATTGAGCCTTAAAGACAAAGCTCTGTAAGGCCTCGAATTTCTCAAATTGGAGTCGGGTACTCTGCTCAGTCATGGTTTGAACTTGAACGACAATTCCCAGCATTACAAAATACTCCTCTAGTAGTATTGATCTTGAACCCAGTATAGAGTGTAATTTTGTTGAAAAGGCCTTAAAGGAAGAGATGCCTCTGTGTAAGGACTTACACACATTTCTCAAGGATAGAATTTGAATTCTTTTCAGGAGTAGAAGATTCGATCATTTTATTGAAAATTTCCTCTAGTCATTTGACCCTGTCAAAACGACAAGTGGGAACAAATTTACAAGTGCAGTGAGAAGTAGAGTCGACTCCAATTAATTTGAAAGGATTTAAGGATTTAGGTTTTGTTGACTCAGAGCAAATTTCATAGAAACTAAACTGGGGTCTCCCTTGTATAGATTTAAAATTAATTTAAACTGTTTTAAGTTAAAGGTAGAAATTTAATCTTTTCAATTTTCTTGCATGATTTTCTTCTATCCGATAGATAATTCATGCATGGTGAAGAATCTAGATTCGAGATTTTTAAAGTCAAGTACTTGAAGGTGATCAGATATTTTGAGATTTAAGGATTTAAAGGAAGGAAGCCATCTTACTCTTCTTCTCTTTTTCTGGTGACGCAGTTTGCGTATCTTTTGACTTTTGATACACTTCGTGCATTTCTTGATTCTTGGCGCATTCACGCATCTTTTGATTTTTAGCGCATTCGCACATCTTTTGACTTCAACTGAATTCAAAAAGAGGCTCCACTTTCTTGAAAGTCTTTAAATAGTTGCTCTATTTATTTTGACTATTGGGATTATATCTAAAGTATTAGAGAATAAAATTTATTCTCTTATACAAGGAAAAGTAATCCTCAAAGCACATCCAATCTTTTTGAAAAGAGTTTCGACTTGACTTTTGAAAATCATTAAATAGATTTTAGACATGTGAGAATCGCCTATAAAGATAGGAGATTTGCTAGAAAATTGATAAAATTTTCATTTCTAGAATCAACTTGAATTTGAGACAAATCTTAATTCAAAGGTTAATTCAACCCACAGAAGCGGTGGGAGGGAGGGGTATTCAAACATTTGATGGAGTCAACTACAACTCTCTCCTACTTAAGACTTAAGGTAGAGGTTAATTTCAATTAAAAAGAAGAATAGACTATCTTAAAAATCCGGATCTAGTACACTTGAGAAATTGATAAACTTTCCTTAAAAATTCTACAAGTCTAGGTGGAAAGACCCTTGTCAACTTGGAATTGAATTCCTACAATCTCTTTGAAAGGAGAGACTGTTATAAGGTCTGCACTATCCCTAGATAACGCGGCATTATTACAATCAGAATATTTATCGCGATAGGACCTCGTTGAAATTTAAATTTCGACTTTATTGTTATCTGATACAATCTTAGATTATTTCCCCTCTCATTACTATTAGACTAGTAGTTAAGAGAGCGGCACCCCGAGTTATTTCTACTCCTCCTCTGCAGATGATGTAGTGGGACACGTGTAGTAACGCGCTTTAACATCCTCTAGTAGTGTGGACGGATCATAACCCTCAATTGGGGGCCTATGGCCTATTGCTGGTGATTGCTCAATTCTTTATTGCTTGAGTTTTTCTGTGTAGTAATCAAGCGGGTGTATTGAAGATCACGCTCTCATCTCTACAACCTTCCTCCTTTGTGCAAGGAGAGGGTACATAGAAGGAGCAACGGGTTCTCGATTGGCCTCAAAGTCGGTCCTCTCTAAGGCTTCCAATTCAGCGATCTTTCTAGCCTTAAGATTCCTTTTTCTAGCTCTTCGAAGGTAGTTCTTCCTTTGGTTCTTGCCGATGAAGGGAGTGCTAGAACTTGACCCAATCTCAGATTGAGATGGTAGCTCTTTTGTCATTATTAACTTTTTGTTTTTATCCTCCTGAGCAGAGGATACATTGGATACAGGGGCGACAACGACCTCCATCTTAGAGATGGGGGAGTCAACTCCTGACCCTAAAGTAATCTCAACTAAAGGAGACTTTCCTAGTATCGTGGCAAACAGATCAATCATTGTTTCCCCATTAACTGAAATCTTGAGGTCTTGAAATTTCATTTCATACTGAATGTAATTGCCATTAAGAATTTCTTCTACAGACACATCTCTATTCAGTGAGAAGATGAGTTTCCCAGACATTTGAGTGTTTGATTTCCTGGAATTAAGAAAGTAACTTGAATTAGTGGATTTGTAGTGACATTTGAGTTTTGAATTTGATTGATTTTATTTAAAATTTTATAACTCAATCATGTTCATTTTGCACTACACACGGTGGTTCATAAAATTGATGAGTTGAACTTGACTCTTTCTCTACACCAATTGACTTGGGGCAAAATGTCAAATTTTGAACTCACATTTGAAATCAATATTGGACTTAAATTTTAGGTGGAAATTAGGTTTAAACTTAAGGTTGAAATTTTATTTGAAATCAAAGTTTGATTTGAATTTAAACTTAAAGTTGTATTTGAATGGTTCTCCTTTAAATTTTGAAACTCAAGACATTGAATTTCAATCAAGTGTAGAGGTTTACAAAGTTATAGGAAGATCCTAAGAAATTAGGTCTGACTCTTTCACCTCACCAAAGGGTTTGGGGGTAAAATATCAAAGCCTAGATTTGACAAGAAAATTTTGGAATTGCATTGCATGTGTTCAACTACAATAGAATGTCATAGAAGACACGTGACAACGACGGTTGAAATTGGTTTGAAATATTTTCCTTCACTTTTGAAACTCAAAATATTGAGTTTTATTTTCAACATAATGGTTAACAAAGATTAAGGAAAAAAACTAGAAACCTTGACTTAACTCTTTCACTACACTGCCAAGCTAAGAGTGAAATGTCAAAATCCAGGTTTGATCAAGGATTTGAATTTGTATTGCCCATGTTAAACTACAAAATGGGTATTGTATAAAACATATGGCAACGACGATTCAAGTTAGACGATTCTAGAACAAATTTGAAAGTTTGAAAATCCGAAGACATCTCCCCTTATTTTTGAAACTCAATATATTGAACTTGCGTTCAACATAAAGGTTAACAAAAATTATTATAGGGGGGATTGTAATAAGTCGACTTGACTCTTTCAACCCGATAAGTGCTCGAGAGTGAAATGTCAAAGATTGACTTTGCCAGAAAGGCTTGATCTTTTGAATTGGACTTAAAGAAGAGATTTATATTCTATCACACACAAGATTATAAGAGTTACAATTTCGTATGTTTTGATATAATATATGGAGGATTTGTAAAGGATTGAATTATAATAGAAGATTGAAATTATGATTTTGAAATTAGAGAATTTTCTTTAAATTGTGAAACTTAGCATGCTAGATATTTATCCGCATGCAAGTTTGCAACATATACAGGAGGATTTTGGCTTGACTCTTTCGCTCTACTAATCAACTTGGAGGCAAAATGTCAAAGCCCGACTTTGATAGAGGTTTCCTACACTCACCTCTCTTTTAACATGTCTTAATTGAGTTGGCCACACTCACCCAAGGAAGAAATGGGAGAGGAACCAACCGAGAGAAAGGTAGTCAAAACTATCGATGCAATAAAATTTATACTGCTATTAAAGATGGAGAGAGAGATTTTTCCCAGTGGAGTCGCCATTTTTTGTTTTGATTGAAAAATATAAGTTTTGAAAAAGTTTAATTTTCTTTGGGAAAGATTTCATTTCTGGAATTTTAGTTTTAAAATCGAACACACATTAGGAACGATATATCATCTCAAATTGAGAGAATATGATTCACTAATTGATTCGAATTTCAAAACTTTAAATTTATCCAAATTATCATAGTCAAACTCAAGGAGAGAATCATATTTGACCCCAAAGGATCAAAATAAAATTTAATCGAGTGTTTGACTATGCTAAAATGGATTAGAGATCATTAATTTCTTAATCAAAACTACGATAATAATTGATATATCTGTCCGAAGAAAAAAGATATCAATCATTATCGATAGTAAGAAAATGACGATAATGATCATTGAGTTTAATTTTCTCAAAGAAAATTAATTGAGGTTTTGAAAAATTGATTTTGAAACTTAGGTCTGGTTTTCTAAATCTCCTACGAGCGCAAGCCCTCGTAGTTAATTACATCGTAGGAAATAGAAGTTTCCTGTGAAAACTCTAGATTAAAATAGCGGTAGAAATTTTATTTAGATTTTCAAAGATCGATATCAAAGGAGGTTAAGGGTTGGAATTTTCAATCGGGATTGGTTCAAAATTGAAGACTTATTTCTGTAATCAAAGGAAGAAGGGTAGAAGGTGTTTTGGGATTCTGAATTACTTCAGAAACACCTCAGTCTATCCTAAGTGTTGGGCTTGAATTTGATTAAAAGATATTTTTAATTTGAGTGGTCGATTTTATTAGAAATTTGGGATTCAATTACCAAAAGTTGAGGTCTTATGGCCCGAGCCAGCCTCAGAACCTAATTCTAAATTGGGTACTGAAAATTAGTAACCCAAACCTAGCTAATGCAGTGCAAGTCTGGTCTTACCCCGACCTGGATTGGGGAGCCAGCTAAACCTCCTAAATGATTTTAAAATTATGAGTCCGATCTTTTAATGTAGAATGGTAGGGACATTGATTAGATTAAGTTTAAGGAGTTGGGACCTACATCTAGAGCGGATCCTAACTGGCCCCATAGACTTATGTTGGGTTTGATTTCTAAATAAATGCAATTAAATATTAGACTCGATTTTAATTTGTTACTAATGCGATGCATGCTAATTGACTCGATTGAATGCAAAATCAATATGTAGCAGTTTCAAAATATTTTGGCTTAGAAAATAGATTTTTCCCTAGAGATTGCATAACATCCCCTTGACAGATCGGC
>NW_021318810.1:549139-552398 GCF_001605985.2 Dendrobium catenatum | reverse complement strand
TTTAAAGTAATTTTATTTTTAAATTAAAGGCCTTGAAAATCCGAGCAGTTTGATATATTATACTTAATTTTTTGAAAAGTATTTAATTTTTAATATTTTTTTGAAGTTTCTGGTAATTAAATGGTTTTAATTTTAATTAAAACCCTTTAATTAAACCGGCAGCCAATCATTGAGACAGGTGGCGGGCGCTGGATCAAACGCGTGGCGGCGGCGCAGGGTCCACGCGGTATCACTTAAACCAGTCAGCAACCCGTCGCAGCCGTCCGATCTTCGAAAGCTTGATCCGGCGGTGGCGATTAGATCCCGTCGTATGGTCTGGATTAAGAGAGATCGGATGGTAGAGAATCAATCTGCAATCAGACATGCATGGCTCAGATGAAGCCGGACGGGGTCCAATCTGCGGATCAATCCTCACGGCCGAACAAAACTGCAAATTGGCTAGATCATGACCGTTTGTCATATTATCAACGGTCCAGATCTCATGCAGTGAAGAACTGCACGTTCCGAACCCTTGAACGAGTATTTGAGCTCGTTCTCTCAATTCGACTAATCAAATTAATTGGAAATTTAAACCTAGATAGCATATGTGAATAGAAATATTGGGGAATTAATTTTATAGCTCGAGATGCACTAAAACTTAAATTATTTAATCTAGTGTACTTAGATTTAGGGTTTGAGTTTTTCACCTTTATTTTGGACGGATTGAACAGTTTAAAGGCTTGTTGCATTTGTGGACTGTCCACGCTCCATTTTATAGAAGATCCCTCGAGCTTCTAACGCCTAGATCGACGGAAAATCGGCTTGGACAGAGATTTGCTTGAACTCGCCGGAATCCAGTCGTCGGCGAGCTTTGACCAGCTGGATCGAGCTGGGAATATGTCGATTGAGGTCTGGAATGCTCAAACAAAAATAGTTTTAGTTCTGGGAGGGCTTGAATTGAGAGATAAGGTAGGGATTCGAATGAGAGGCATTAGGGCATTTTCTCCCTATTCAAACGCCTCCAGATTAAATCAATGGCTAGGATTAACATAGGGAGCTCCTAGATGCTTGACATCTATCCAGGAAGTTGGTGGGAGCAGCAGCCAAGGACATGGAGAGGACATCCTATGTGTAAAGCCATTTTGGTCCCTATTTGGACACATGGATCAATAGGAGCTGTTTGTTCAAGATCAAAGGGTTGAAATGAACTGCTGGAGGTGGTTTTGAATGGATTGGATTAGCTCCTATGGAATGATTTAACAACTTCAAGAGGTTTTAATGCCTTGTTGACTAGTTTGACTGGTCAACAGTCAACTTGGCTGCCAAGGTGGCACATGGGAGTGTTGAGTGTCACTTAGATTAAGTCTTGAAGGCTTGATTGAGGATTAATGAAGGTTCAATTAAAGCCATGGGTATTTAACCATACATATGAGTTAACTCGGTCCAATAGGCTAAGGTTTGACTCAAAGTGAGTTTGAAAATATTCCATGCATCAAATAGAATGGGTTTGAATTGGTTGGATGTGATTTCAAGGTTCAAATTGGTCATTTGGATCAAATAAACCTATATGGGCCTTTAATGGGCTTTGAGTCAATCCTGGTTGACTTGGTCAACCAGGTGGGTCCAGGGTCGAAAAATGGGTTCAACATGTTTGAAATATTATTTTGAGTCTATTGGATGTGATCCCAGAGTCTGGGGAGGTCATTTGGTTCAAAACACCTGTTTGGACTCTTAAAGGGCCTCTTGGGTCAAACATATTGACTTGGTTAACCAGATTGACCCAGGGGTTGGGAATGGATCCAACAGGTTTGGTTTGATATTTAAAACTTGCTGGAGATGGTTGCATTCGATTTGGAGTTCATTTGGTTTGAAATCAACATTTGAACCCCATTGGGGTATTTTGGCCATTTTGACCCCTAGTCAACTGGGGGTCAAAGTGGATCAACCAAAATGCAGTTTAATGTTCAATGAGTCATAATTAAGGGTTTAGAAGTAATTAGAGGCTTTGGAGAAAGCTCTAAGGTCAAAATCCACTGGATGGCAGGTCTAGTGGTATAGGCTGTAAATATTTGAAGATTTTACAGCCTTTGGATTTCAATTTAGTTTATGGGGTTAGAGTCCTCAGAATGTGCTCAAATTTGAAGGGTTCATTCCAGAGACATGTCTCATCAGTATTCAACTGACAGACTCTAAATCGGAGGTCATTTGATTGGGTTTTGAAGTGTTTAAAAATCTAATGAAAAAGGCTATAGGATTTGGACCATTAGCCTTGGATTTGGTTTGATTGATCTAAGATCTAGGTAGATCATTAGGTCAGGATTCTAGGAGGATCCTAGAGTTTGAATTGATTTAGAGGTTAGATTGATTTAGGGTCAGGATTGGTCCAAGTGACCTCATATAAAAATGAGGTTAACAGACACAAAATCAATTGGCGATATTCTTCTATATACTTTCTAAGAGTAAATGGCCTAGCAGAAGCCTTAAACAAAATACTGGTGAAATTGTTGAATAAGATTCTCACTAAGAACAAAAGAGATTGGCATACGAAGATGACAGAAGCGTTATAGGCGTATCGTACAACCTACAAAACACCAACCAAATCCACTCCTTACTCTCCAGTGCGTTCAGAGTTGAAGCCAGTGGTTGCCAACTAGAAATTGAACTTCCATCTCTTCAGAGTCGTCATCCAGAATTGAGCTGACTAAGAACAAAATGCTGTTGGTTAATAATGAAGGAGCGTTGATGCACTCCGATGAACTCATGTGCAAGCTCAATAGTACCTGTAGATCTACCGAGCCAGGATGACAAAAGTCCTTTGATCGAATGTGCATCTTCGATCATTTCAAGAAGAAGAATTACGTCCTAGTGCAGAGAAGGCCAATCATTCCCGCACAAATCAATTGGTGGCAAATTGGTATCCAACTGGGAAGGATCTTTCCATCATCGAAAGGTGTACCAAAGAGGAGTTTATCAAACTCATTGATCTGAATAGTCAGAGGCCTATGCCATCGGAATCATGGCGCGATACCTAATAGAAAAATATTATGCATGATAAAATTACACGAAAAATTTTATATTATAATACGCTATGTTTTCATATAAATTTATTAGTGTATACATTTTATTTTGAAAATTCCCTCCTTTATTTATGAGAATGTATTTCAAAATCTCCCATCATAATTTGGGGCATTTAATATTTATTCGGGTTCGACATGTACTTGCGTGCTGATGATTCCCAAATAAATATTTAATTAATTTTCAATTTTTCTAAATTTATCTG
>NW_021318810.1:540446-549039 GCF_001605985.2 Dendrobium catenatum | reverse complement strand
CCAAAGGATGGGGCTCGCCGGCTTCAGGCTCATGAGCCCTCTGGGAGCATGTCTCCCTCCACCTGGTGCTCATCCGAGGCTCCTCCCAGTCAATCCCGGGCATCCAAGCTCGCGGAAGGAGGCTGAATCAGGCAACTCATCTCAGCAACTGCCATTCGATCTCAAGCTTCCAAAATCACTCCCTAGAGCCCCCTTATTCCTCCTGCTTCATTTCATAGCTTCCCAGACTTCCCTGTAAATCCATTCGAGTGAAGTCCGGCAAAAGCTTTTGGCATCACGCTCGAAGTCGTACCTCCGACCATCCTCCAGTCCTGGTGTCTGAAGGAGATTTGTTTGCCTTCATCCCCTGAAGCTTCATGATAGAGAAGCTCATTCATTGAGGCCTTCTCTACGGTACTCTTTCGATCCCGAGCTCTCTAGATAGGTAGTTCGGTTAAGTGTGAAGGAAACCTTCACCCTAGCGGATCTCGACCGTTGGATTGAAGGTTTCTCTCCCCCTAATCCTCCCTGTAAAATTTCATCGAAGTTTATCGGCGGGATCGCTAGGATTATTCCGGAAAAGCCCTATGGCTTCGGGTTCGCACGAGAGGTGGAAGATGCAATTCGAACCGTTGATTTTAATCAATGACACAGATTAGATCCTACAGTTCTTGAGGCAATTTGATCATGGCCATTTGATCGCCCATCTGATCGCAATGGTAAATTCGACCGTTATCCAGTCAGCAGCCAATGATTGCTCCGCCAATCGTGATGCGCCGCGTGTAAAGCGCCGGCTGACTGGGTAATTAAAGGATTTAATGTTACAAAAAATTAAGGAAAACATTAAAATTTGATATCCTCCTGCACACTTGACCAAATTAGGTGTTCTTATGCTCATTGGAAAGATCAAATGGAGATATACAAATGCCTTATGATTCTTGGCTCTAATTGCATATGTGTTAAGTTTAATTTCAATTCTAGTGTTTTCTTAATTATTGTATTTATTGCTTAAAATGAATTCACCGGGGCCTGGAATTTTGGAAGAATGAATTTGGGCATTTCCCTAGCATGTCCAAATTTTGCCTCCCCTTTTTGAGATGTCCAAGGGCATCATCATGCCAATTTTGGTTTAAGGGTCATGGGTTGACCCTTAAACCCAAATTGGAATCATGATATATCCAATGAGGTTTACGATGTGATTGTGAATGTGGTGATGATGTATAGTATAGGGAGTTTAGGGCCAGTGATTTTCCCCCAATCCAACCCTAGGATAGCTCCCTAGGATTTTTCTAAGGTGACTTAGGGATCACCTTACATGGCTTGGTTAGCCACCTTAGAGAACTCCATTTATGCTCAAGTTTGGTGTGTTTAGTCCCTGAGATAAGGTGATATCATGGTCTAAATCTCATCAAATTTGGTGCCCATTTGGTCCACTAATTAGGAGCCAAAAAAATTCCCTCCCTAGAATGGGCCTAAAGCCTAATTAATTCATCAAAAATTTTTATTAATCCCTAAAAATTACATAAAACACCTCTAACTGATCTTGATTAATTCCTAAATTTTTAGAAATTAAAACCTCTTTAATTTGACATTAAAATTCACTTTAATTTAATTTTAATCAAAATCAATATTTAATCAATTTTAATTAATTAAAAATTATTTAAAATCTTTAAAAAAAATCTTTAAACACTTGCTTATCTATCCTTAGATCATTTCTAATCTTTGGATTTCATGTCATAAAGTTTAAGGTTCATTTGGGTTCAAACCACTAAAAAGGTTTCATAATTAAGGTAATTAGATAATTCCAATAAATACCTTAATTTTTAAAATTCATAACTAATTGTAAAAAATTCCAAATCAATCAAACTTAGTGGCTCATGACTCTAATTAAATTCTAGTATTTTTTTTTAAATTGTCAAACCCCCAAAATCTAGTCAAAGTAAAAAAAGTCAACAATTTGGTCAACTCTAGGTTAAAATGGGGTCAAAACTTCTAAAAATCATAACTTTTCATAGAAAATTCCAAATTGAGTGTGCCACCATTCTAAAAACTCATAATAAGGCCTAGTATATATTAAAAATATCAAATCTTTAAGATTCCATCTAATTTTAAAAATCAACTTTTGACCCCTTAGTTAACGTATCTTGATAATTTCCTAAAAGCCGTTAATTCTTTCAAACTCCAAAATTTTCTAACTTGGTTAATAAAATTTTTAACCAAACTTTTAAAATTAGTAATTAATTCTTTTTAATATTAATCCACTCTTTTAATTCCAACCAATTTAAATTAACTTAATCAACCCCGATTTCTTCTAGGTAACCCAGGTCTACGAGGCTATTAACTTAGCCCCAAAGAAGGTGAAATAAACTTCACGGCCTTGGTGTGAATTAAAGGTAGTAATCAATTAATCCTTAAAATATATTTAACAAAAAATTTTAATGTATTAATATTTAAACTTTAACTTAAATTTCCCTTTAAGCCTTAACAAATTCAAAATTTTAGATAACTTTAATTAACTACCCAGCTTAGGATTATCCCAGCCACACGACCTTGTACACATACTTTGGATGGTTTGCTAGGACAACAAACTCTAGATCTAGGTTAAGCTGATGTTTAATTTTTTGTTGTGTGCTAGATTTTTAGTGATTTTAATGCATGTTGTGGATGAAATTGCCTTATTGTGTCGGCTTACTTTTTACTGCACTCTGTGGATGATTGATGTGTTTGGTGACTAGATTACCCTTAGGATAGAAACGATCTGGATGTTCACATAATTTTTTGTAGGTGCCCACGCTCATACAGGACAATAAAAAGGGGGGCTAAATCAATAAAAATAAATTATAAAAAATGCTTGCATAGGTGTTTCAGCTGCTAAGCCCCCCAAATAAAAAAAAGAGCGTCGCTAGTGTGTTTATTTATTTTTATGCACATATATAATTATTTGGAAATATATTTTGATTTATTAACTGCTTAGGAACTGTAGGAGAGTCTAGATTTTTTATTTTTATATAAATATAATTTGTGTAAATATAAAGTGTTGTGAAAGTGGAGTTTTGAATTGGGATACATAGGTCCAAAGCTCAGACTCCAAAGAGGAAAGGACGCCCCTTAGTGGAGTAGCCCTTTTTTATTTGGAGATCTAAATTTGGATCACTTCTTCCCTATCCAAAGAGGAAAAAGTGACATTCCCCTCAAAGGAAGTGCACTCTTATAATCTTCCCTATCCAAAGAGGAAAAAGTGACATTCCCCCAACCTCCAGGAATATAATCCTAAAATTCTAATAAAATGCTCAAATTTAATTAAATCTTCTTTTAATCCAAAAGGTAACGCCCAACACTTAGATTAAGTTGGGACACTTTTGGATGGTTCTGGAATCTCAAAGTGTCTCCTACTTTTCTTCCCTTGATTCCGATAACAACTGCTTAATTTTGATCCATTCCCTTTTGAGTTTTTAAAATTCATCTCTTTTTGATATCACTCCTAGAAAATCTAAAAAATTTTTGTCACTATTTTAATTGAGAGTTTTCCTCTGTTCCCTATGATATAATTAACTACAAGGGCTTGCGCTCGTAGGAGATTTAGAAACACACATCCACCTGATTTTAAAAATTGATTTTTCCAAAATTTTAATTGGATTCTTTTGGGAAAGATCAAAAGATGATCGTTATTATCACATTCAAAGAATTATCATTGTGTGGTATTTTCACCCTTTGGGGAGATATATCTTTCTTTGATAAGACTTTGGATGTGAACTTATCGATCACACTTCTTGACTATTATAGCTGGATAATTAGTTGAACCTCATTTTGACCCTTTGGGGCCATATGAAGTTCTCTTAGAATCCATCTACAATACTCAAGATGGAATTTATAATTCTAAATCTGAATACCGTTATGAAATTTTATTTTCACCTCTCGAGGTGATATACTTTTTCTAACGAGACAATTCAATTTTAGAATTTAGTTTTAAGTCCCAAAAAAAACCAAAGTTTCAAAACCTATTTTTAAAATTCCACCAACAAAAGCATAGGACAGAAGGGATCAAAATCTTAAGACTCAAGCCAAAGCTGTGGAATGAGCACCCTGGGTGACATCTACAAATATCCCTAAAAATTGATAGCATTTTAAATATTTATTTGGGTCAACATCGCATTGCATGCCGAGATCTCCAAATAAATATTTAAAATTTCGTCGAGATACAACCAGATGATGGAAGAATGATGAGCATATACAATAAGGGCTGTAAACTAAAGTGACCGTGGTGATTAAAGAGAACAAATGTTAGTGATAATATCCATTATTCTCACTTTACAAAATTATGCTCTAGGGACCTAATTACGAAGTGCTATATCACTATCCTCAGGGTCCTCACTTGACTAAAGCCAGTATGTCAACCATATATGAATACATCTGAAAGAGCAATGAAAAAAGAAGACTAGTGTGACATCCAAGTAAATTTTTGGAGATCCACTAAATGAAACCTCTATATGACATATAGAGCAAATATCTAGAGATCTATAGGGTCAATCAGCATACAACAAATGTGGTTTGCTCTAGACGTGTACCATATTTATTAGAGGGCATTTGTTGACCGTTTTCCAAAAAAAAAAAACATATATCATGTACCTGCTCTAGCATCCCACGTCGCACGTCATCAACACCCCTCGCACGTCGCTCGCACGTCGATGCCGCTTCTCCCCACGACTTGCTCGCATCATTAAAAGGGCGAAGAGATGAGTCCTTCAGCCTCTTCCCGTGCCTACTCTTCCATCACCCACTCTCTCGCTCTCTCTTGTTTCTTCTCCAAATCCTTTATTGTTATTCGACTCGCCTCCGACGACAATATTCCCTCTAGGTCGGATTGGAAGCTATGATATCCTAATCGGAAGCAATGATCGGAGCTCCACTCGCTGTGAAGGTGTAGAGATTACAAGTGTCGCTACTTCGGCTCCTTTGTTGGCGTTCGACTTCGACTCCCTCGACGACTTCCCTTTCGACCGGATCGATTTCAGAGGTTGCGAAATATTTTGTATCGAACAGAATGATTAGGAGCTTGCTCTCTCGCACTCCTCCCTCGTCGAGCCTGGACGCGACCTCATGTTAATTCTTGACACTGGTTTGCCTATTCTTTCAGTCCTACGAAGTTAACATCATTTTGATCGTAATAAGGCAAACAGCGGGATGCGTGCAGTCGCTGTGAATGGAAAGCCGTTTCCTCCCAATCGCAGTCAGCTTCATAACTGTCCGTCAATTTACTCAAGTTGACTTGCTTCAGCGACGACTCTCCCCTGTCGTTACCTAGAGTCGGAAGCAATGCGTGAGGAGGGCTTACTCTCTAGTGAAGGTAATTTCTCCCTATATCAGTGTGCTCTCCTTCAGCAAAATCCAGTGGAGCTTCGTGAACTATAGAGAGAGAAGAGTGGAGAAGAGTTTACATAATTTTTGAATAAATATTAGTATAGATAATTTTGTTTAATTAAATTAATATTTAATTTTCAATTAATATAGTTAAGTTTTTATAAATAGAATATTAGATAGATTTATATTTATTAAGTCTATATAGATATAATTATATAAATAACCTTTAAGATTATAATTATATGTATATATATAATTGAAGTTAAGTTGATAATTTATAATTATAGTATATTTAATTAAGATTAATTAATATTATGTATTTTATAATCAATTAAAGTTAATTATAATTAATTAAAATGACTTTTAATTAATTTATAATTAATAATAAATAAATAAATAGATAAAAAAATTCTACTCATAATAACCTCTCGGATGTTTGTGTCCCGGCCGGCAAACCGCCACATACACGCTTTTCTCTAGCGTGATGGCATAGGCAACCTTCGGTATGCAACCACCTGTGACGATGGAGGGGAGCACATCTCAATAATCCTTGTTTTCCAACATGTTTGTGGTCAAGCACCGGCAAATCACCCTAGCAGTAATCACATAGTTTTTACATGATTACTTATATTTTCAATACATATCAGGTGGGATGGGACACCGGATGCGGCAACGCTGGCGGCTAGAGACGAGTATATCATAAGATGAAACTATTCAGCATTTTCTTGTAACAGGATAACGTGAGACACCATACACATCTTTTCTCTAGCATTTGGTGGGATAAAATTTCATGGCGACGAGTGCTTCATAAGGAGCACCAACCACTTACACACGCTTTTCTCTAGCGTAGCTGGCCACGTAGCGTGAGGCCTAGTTTTTTCGTAGTTTTTCCCTAAACAGGGGAGACGCCAGTAAGCTGCCAAAATTTTGGGTAAAAACATGACAGCACTCAGGCCTGATTTGAACTCAAAAGGACAAGGAATAACATTGGACTCGGACTTGTTGATCTAAACCTGAACAAAATCTAAATGATTTCTAAAGGTCAAAACCAAACAAAATAAAATCAAATTGGAACCAAATTCATATCAAGTGAACATAAAATTGAACTTGCAAGGACTTTTGAAGACTTTGAACAAAGATTTGAACTTGGATAAGATGTGGGCAACAAGACTAGGATAAGATGTTGGCAACAAGAACTTGTGCACTTGAACTTGAACTGTGCAACATCAAGTGAAACTTGGATTTGCAAGCATTAGACTCAAATCCGAATGAACTCAATATGACAGTAGAAAACTTGAACAAAACTTTAGACCACAAGAAGAGAACAAGAGCCTGAACTTTTAAGAAACTCGATCTTGCATTCGATTTGATATCAAATAAGATGAACAAAACTTTGAGATTTGAACTCAAGCTAAAACAAATATGCAAGGATTTGTGCCAAGACTTGTAAATCCAAACTTTACTTGAACATCTGGACTTGAATCAAACTCGAATAATAAAGGACTTGTCGCATTCAACGTGGCTCATCTAAGAGTGATAAAAGAATCCAATATGTAACGGGCTAGTAATAAAGGTGTATTTGAATAATCCAAAGCAAATGCAGTCTTTGCACAATCAATATCATTTGATTGTAAGTGAGTGCCCCACTCTCCTACAAGACATACGACGAATCAAGATACGAGCAAGCATACTACAAGACCTCAATGAGTATGAATAAAGAACGTAGTGGACCCTTATAACCATCTCAACGAGATCAGGTGCAACGTGCTTACAAGGATAATAAATAATTGTATAAAGCAAACATGTGTCCTACATACGCTATTAATATCACGAACACAGTCAATGATACTTGTTGATTGAAGAAGGCGACACTAGAAATCAATAGTGGAGGACTCTCCCTACAAAAAAATGCATTCCTTAAAACCACCTAAAATTGGTGAAAGGTGGATATGATGAAGGCGACAATAGCTCTTCTACGAACACTTCCAGGAGGTCGTAGTGGATACAACGGGTCTCTACAAACAAATACAAGCTAGTTGTGGAAAATAATAATGGGTGTATCAATAGTACAATGAACCCTTGTGGACAGAAGTATAGATGTCACCTACGATAATTATGACTAAGATCTATGAGTACGTCGGGTACAAGGACAACTCGATGTACAAAAAAAGGACACCTCCTGGCAGAAGGGAAGAGGTGCTTGAACAAATTAGAACTGAACTTCTTGGTGTTCCAAAATTTATTCTTGGCCATATCCTTAAGAAGGGAACAGCTCTGATGTTCACAAACACCGGAAGTAACAAATCTACTACACTAATGATCCTGAAAAGAGTTCATTTCAAAGTAGTGGTCACAAAATCTAAAGAAGAGCCTCCCGGTGAGTAAGAAAAGGGTGTGTCCATCAGAACATAAGGCAGTAGATTTGTTATTGCCTTGCAATCTACCTGCATAAATCATGTAAGTAGTGCATGACAGTCTACCTACACAAAGCAGTGAATAACTTTATTCAGAAGCTGCAACGCCATGCCACCAGATCCGCAGCATCCATACAAGCGAACAGAAGGCATCCACAATCTAAAACGCTCGCCACCGGATCCCCAACACTTGTACTAGCAGACAGAAGGCGTGTATAGGCTCTTAAATGAGTTGTTGTGTGTACTCAAATGGCAATTACCTGCACAACTACAATTATTTCAAAATACCTCTACACGTGTACTATAATTTATATACATATAGGTACACTAAAGGGAAAAATACAATCCCGACCCATATGGGCCCCGACGAGCGTGTTGTTGGTATACACGTGATGTCTAGAGAGGCTGTACAGGTCGATAAGTGAATTCAAATTTGAACCCGATCCTTCTATATGGATTAATAGGAATCGACAAGGTTCGAACCAATAATAAGTATATGATTACGATGACCAATATATTTGTTTTATTGCATTCATATTAGGATGTCAAGGCCTATAATCAAGAGAATTCACTAACAAATGTATAAAGCTTATAGAACTCGATCCTCCTAAGCAGGTAAATAGGAGTAGACAGGGTTCGAATCATCGAATAAATATGTGGTTATGAAGTTGACCAAAATATTTATTTTATACATCATATCAGGCCTTCAAGGCCTTTAATAAAGAAAATTCACAAACAAGGGCACAAAGCCTACGAAACATGATCCTTTATCAGCAAGTTGATAGGGTCAACAAGGTTCAATCAAATGGAAATGACCTCCTTCACCCCGATGATGGCCGTGT
>NW_021318810.1:479174-540346 GCF_001605985.2 Dendrobium catenatum | reverse complement strand
GATTAACAACCTAATTACTAGACTCAACAGGTACTCCATATCTAATCTATGGAAACATGTTCTAGTGGGGAAGAAGAGAATTTACAAGAATGTGTCCAGATCAAGCTAGATGACAAGTTGTCGTTGGGAGTCTGGGTGGTGAGGTTCAGGTAAATTCTTCCAAAAAATTGAGTAAGAAATGATTTCCAACTTTTGCTTTAAATGTGGCAAGATAGGACAATTGAGAAAGAATTGTATAAAAATTTATTTAGAGGCTAATCCTGCTTCTAAGAAAATGGAGAATCTGGTTAATAATGTGAATCCATATGAGAAGGAAAATCCTAGAGTTTCTGAAAAGATGGCGGAAGGTGGGACTAATGCTAGCAAAGAAGGATATGAACCTTGGGTTAACGTCAACTATGGGAAGAGGAGGTTTAGGAATTCAAGCTTCAAGAAGACTTGTTCAAGGCCTTTGAAGGAGGGTGCTACTAAGGTGAATGGATCTATGAAAATGCCTGCTTATCAAAGGGATCATATTACTGCTGAAATGGCTAAAGACATTGCTAAAATGGATAAAGATTGTGTTGAGCCATGTTCTCTGTCTAAAGTGATGGTTGCTGAGGCAAAATCAGATTTTTCTAAAGTCTAAAACAGCTCATTGAGTATTCCTTATTTGAAAATTGGAGGAGGTATTCTCTCGGACTCCTGTAACAATTATAATGATGTTAATAAATTTGATGTTTTAAGTCAAGTGGTTAAGGAAGGGGAGATTGTTTGCATAGAGAAGGATGAGGTGATGTATCCTGATGGTTTTGTTATCAGTAAAGAAGTTGAGCTTGATTTTATGAAAAAAAGGCATGATGAAATGGAAGTTGAATTGAGACTTAAAGATGGTGGATCTTATAATGTCAAGAAGAAAGGTTCAAAATATATTAGGGATTGGGGCCGATCAAATTGGCTCCTATAAGTAGGAAAGTAGATGGTGATCAAAAGGATAAGGTGGGGACCTCTTCCCTCTTGTTCAATGATGTCTTATATAGCTTTTTGGAATTATAGAGGAGCTATGAAGAACAAAGTTTCTATATATCTTAAGGAGGTTGTGAAGGATCATAGGGTTTTTTTTCTCGGATTGATTGAAACCAAATTGACATCTATAGATATGAGGGATGTATATTCGTTGATTGGTACTCAGTTGGACTACTTTCAAATTCCTTCTGAAAGGCTAGACAGATGTTTTGTAAACTCAACTGCTATTAGCTCTTCCCATTGTATGGTGGTTAGGCACTTGGCTAGAGTATCATCCGACCACTACCCGATTCTCTTAAATCTGTAGGAGTTCAGCACTTTGTCCAATAGAATTATCAAATTTGAAGACGTTTGGGCTTCTATCCCGTCTTCTACTTCAGTGGTGAGGGAGGCATGGAGTAATAATACTTTGGGAGTCCTTCTCAAACTCTTAACTATAAGATGAGAAGAGCCTTAAAGGCTTTATTTTATTGGAGTAGAGCCAATCTGAAAAACTTAAGCCTTTCAAAGAAAAGCCATAAAAGGGAGATCTTGGAGCTACAAGATTAGGAAGCAATATTTGGGCACCTTTCACCTGAGGACAGCTGGTCCCTAAAAGCCAAAGTATGTGAGCTGAATTCTACTTTGGCTCGCTTGAATACATGGTGGAGACAATGTAGAAAAGTCAAATAGTTGGTCGAGGGTGATAGGAATTCTATTTTTTATTTCAAGCTTTTGCAAGTGCAAGGAGAAGTTTTAATTTCATCTTCAAAATTAAAAATGAAGAAGGGCTTTTTGTGGAGGATCACCACCAAGTCAAAGATGTATTGTTTCAGTTCTTTATGGAGAAGTGGAGAGATAGAAGCTGCTCATTGAATGATTGGCCATACCGTGGAAATGCTTGGATGAAGATGATATTAGTATGTTGAACAAAGATTTTTCCTTAGAGGAAGTGGAGACCATGATCAAGCAGGTTGGTGGGAACATTGCTCTGGGGAATGATGGTATTTCTTACTCTTTTATCAAATCTTATTGGGCCATCATTAAAGAAGACTTCTGGAATGCTATTAATCATTTCTTTGGCTCACAAGAAATGTGTAAGGATTGGAAAGAGACTCTTATTGTGCTGATCCCCAAGGTGAGTAATTCTATGTCTCCTTCAAATTTTAGGCCCATTAATCTGTGCAAAATTATTTATAAAGTGGAAGCCAAGGTGCTTTGAATAGATTATTGGCTATTATTCTTAAGTTGGTTTCAGAAGAGCAAGTGGCCTTTCTAAAAGGAAGGTCACTGTTTGATCATGTTCTTATAGCACAAGAAGTTTTTCATAAGTTTAGGTACTATAAATCGGCTAAGGGTCTAGTCTCTTTCAAAATTGATATGGAGCAAGCTTATTACTCTATGGGCTGGCCTACTTTGGGTAAAGCCTTAGATTATTTCATATTTCCAATAAATTTTTCCAACTTTATTATGGAATGTGTTCAAGATCCTACTTTCTCTTTGTTGATTAACAACAATCTTACAAATTGGATCAAGACTAGTAGTGGTTTTTGACAAGGATGTACTCTTTCTACATTTTTGTTTATTCTTTGTTCTTAACTCTTATCGAATGCTTTTTTTACAAAGGAGTGACTCTATTAGAATTTGTGTTTGTCCAAGTGGTCCAAGGATATCGCACTTGCTCTATGCAGATGATTTGATTATTTTCTTTGAAGCTAGGTTGAAGGTGGTGAAGGAGATCAAAGGCATGTTAATGGACTTTTGTGGTTGGACAGGTCAAAAGATAAATAATAATAAATCATTTTTTTTGGTAAAGCAATAAGAATAAGGAGAAGGAGAGCATTTCTTGTATCATGGGCTTTAAATAGGTCAAGGAATTCTATTATTTAGGAGTTAAAATTGATTTGAGAAGGCTAGTAAGAGCATATTTTCAATTCATCATTGATAAAGTCTTGAGGATGTTGAACATTTGGGGTGATAAATTCATCTCTTTAACTGGAAGGATCACTCTAGTTAAATCAATTTTGCTCTCTTACCCTACTTTTCATTCTACTATATCATTAGTACCAAAAGGTGTATTAGATGAAATGGATAAGCTTTATATAAGCTTCATTTGGAACAAAAGAGGTGGAGAAGCTGGACTCCATTACGTTAAGTGGGATTTGATATGTAAGCCATTGAATTGTAGAGGACATGGATTACACTCTTATTCAAGCAAAGTTGGACCACTAAGGGATAAGCTTGATTGGAATTATGTTCAAAACAAAGAATCTTTGTTGCACAAGGTTCTATATCTAAAATATGGATCCTTGTGTGAAGTTGATGGTACAAAGAAGGTAGGCTCAATTACTTAAAAATTGATTTATGATGGAGGGAGATTCCTTAAACCAATTGTTAGATGGAGCATTGCTAATGGTGAATCTATTAATGTCTTCAAATACACTTGGATTATGGATAAGAGTATAAACAGATGGCCGACATTTGTGCTGACCCAATGTAACAATGGTTTGACAGTGAATAGGTTCATCTCTGATGGAATCTGGGATGTAAGCGAATTGAACAAATTCTTTGGGAAGGAGCTTGTGGATCTCATTAGCAAAATACAGATTTTGTCGGATCTTTCTGAAGATAGGATGTAGCTTATTCAATAGTTATCTGGAAAGTCGATTGCTGATATGGCTGCTAAAGCATTGGAGCAATATCATCCTGGTTTTCAAAACTGGAATTGGATGAAAAAGGCTAGGATTATCCCTCAGGTGGAGACTTTTTGGTGGAGGATTTTCCACAATGCTATTCCTACCAACCAATTCTTGTCATACAGGAGATTGCAAGGGAATAATAGCTGTCCAAGGAGCTGTGATGAAATTGAAGATGTTAAACATGTGGTAACAAAATGCAAGAAGTTGAAGGAGGTTATTCAGCATTTAAATAGATGGGGATTTCAAATTCCGACATTCAGTTCATTTGAAGACTGCTATAGGTTGCTGGATTCTCAGAATTCTTGGTTAGTTAACTTGTTTTGTAATACTATTTTCTTCTCTTGGAAAGTAAGGAATGAACTGGTTCATAGAGGCATTGAGGGAAGTTCATTGGTGATTGTAGTTAATTCTATAAGCTATGCTGCAGTTTTAGCTTCTTGTAATTATTGTAACTTTGGCCACTAGATGCTAATAAAGGCTAAGTTGTTGGTTAATCGTTGGTATCCTCCTCCATCATTTGGATCAAAGTTAATGTGGATGCATCGTTATTACCTTCTTATAAAGTAGGGATTGATGATGTTTTCTGAGACCATAAGGGCATATTTCTATTGGCATTTGGACACGCTTGTGTTTATTGGGATGTCTCCTAATTAGAGCTTCTAACTATTCAAGTATCAAGATGTTATAAAAGAATGGATATTAAGTTATACAGGTCTTATCATTTAAGGTGACAACAAAAACAACATCAGGTTTCTTCAAGATGTTGTTAGGAGGGACGATTAGGAGTTGGGAGACTTTTCTTTTATCAAGAATTTCAATTATGTCTTTTTTAATTGTATAGTTAGGGAGTGTAATAAGTTAGCGAATTTATGTGCTAACTTTGCTATCTTTAGCTATTTTATTTGGGAAGACATTAGTTTGAATAAGGTTCCTCCTTTTTTTTAGAATGTTAGAGGAATCTGATGCTACTAGTTGGTAGTTAGTATTGTTTTTTTTAGTTATTAATGCAGCTGAATGCTTCTCTCAAAAAAAAAAAAGGATGGATGGATCACCAAATGGGTTTAGAATATATAGGGGCTACTGGAGCTTGGTTGATCTTATGATTAAAGAGGGAATTAAAGTTTAGGAAGTCTTGGGTGGAATCACTAAAGCTTTAGCAAATGAAGAGCTTGTAAAATGAACCACCAATTTCTTTTAAGGAGCTAGGTATTTATGATTTTTTTTATCTTTTCCATCTTCACCTATGGTAGATAGTGTAAATTACTATCTCAGGCTATTAGAGAAGATATAATAGGAGGTTTTAAAGTGGCTATGGCCATTCTAGGGTAAGGGGATTGTTACTAGTTTATTATAGCTGAACCCAATCTTCCACCTTGAGAATTTATGGCTTCTTGCTTGGACAAATAATAGCCATGCACCCTCAAGAGCAATGCAACAAGGAATTGTCGAGACCACCATAGAGAAGCAATGGACAGCTAGCCTTGCAAAGGGTGTCATCAACATAGCCTAAATTTGGATTTGTTCATTTTCATGTGTTGGTTGGCTTAGTTCACCCCTTTAGCTAGCCCAAACTAGCTTGGTAAACTTAGACAAAAAGTTAAATGTCTTTTTAAGTGTCCAACCAAGTTTAGTTTAGATTTGAACCTAATTTACTTGGGTTTTTCTAAAGAGGAGTAAGAGTGTATACCCTTAAGGACATTTTGGGAAATGTAGCCACCCATGGTCAAATAAGCCTCACAATTGGTTAAGTGTAATATTAAGTAATCCTATGATGAATTAAGATCACATAAACTTAATGACAAGGCTATGGTTTAAGGTTTAACTTGAGGAACCCATAATGGTAATATAGGGGTATTTTAAATTTTTTTTTTCAAACCAAGGTCAAGAGAGTTTAGCCATAGGTTAAACATGAACCCAAGTGACCCTTGAATTAGTTAAGGTCACTTGGACTCAAAGCCAAGGTCAATACGTTTGGTTTGGCCTAATATAAGCTTTAAGGGAATTTTTCTAATTTTGGCATCCATGGTTAAATAGGCTATACCATGGGTAAAGCATGATTCTATGTGTCTCTAAATTGTCATAATGCCATTTAAAAGATTTTTTCCAAAGGATTAAATTTGAATGCTTAGATTAAAATTTAGGGCTTTAGGGTTTTTTGGGTGAACTGTGGGTTGACTATAATCAAAGACTTGGCCATAGGTAAACCATGAACCTAAAGGATCCTCATATAGATTATAATTATATGGACTTAAAGTAAAAGACAAATTGCTAGGTTTGGTTATTTGAACTACATTAGATTTCTTCTAGGATTTGAGTAAAAAATGGGTTGAATATGGTCTAAAGGGTATGATCATTGGTCAACCTTGAGTCAAAACATTCTTAAAAATGGGCTAAGAATATCTAGACTCAATTCCCAAGGCAGATGACCATGATTAGCTTTTTTTATTAAATTTTCGGCCATGGGTTGACTTTGGTTTTGAGGCAACTCCTAAGGCAAAGTGGGGTTACCCTAGTCTAAGGGCTCCCAAGGTCTTGTAAGGATAAATATGTTAGGGTTTTCCATTTTTAGGGTTGGATAAAGCAATATACTTCAAAAAATTTCTTAAGAGAGGCCCTATGGGAAAGGCCCTACGATAAAAAGGGAAACCAAAGTGCTAAGGCTAAACTAAAAAAAGTGTATAGTCAATTTTGTCAAAAAATGATGTCCACAAGCATTTGAGGTTTTAGTTTTTTGATGCTAACACATAAATTAGCTTAAACATTGATCATGTAATGACCAAGATTAGTACTGTCATTAGCTCCAAAAGATCTCAATCTCATGATTTTTCTATTATTCACTTCACAAATAGCTATCCATTTTAAATAGTGATTAACTTGATATGGATATGATGTGCCTCACGTAGCAAATTAGCAATCAACATTTTTTGTATTATATATTTCATAAAATATAGAAAATAAAATATTTGAAGAATAAATTTGAGAAATTATGTGTGTTGAGAGTAAAAAGGAGTAAGGCTAAGCATATTTTGAATTAAAGTTTGTTTGGGGAGGATGCCTCTCTTGTGATGGCTACTCCACAACAAGAGTAGAATCAACGAGAATTAGAAACTACCCAACTCAAGGTAGAAATGGCTTATGAATAAAATGAAGCCATGAAAAGTTAGTTATTAAGTTGAGGATTAGACAAATCTAAAAGCTTAGAAGTGACAACACGAGGTGATATTATAAATTCAAATCGTAAAACTTATGCTATGCGGCTTTCATCCAAACATAATGAAGGCATATTAGGTATTTCTTATAAGTCTTGGAGAAGTTTGGCATCATAAGGCCTAAAGAGAATTATGCTTGTAACTCTTATAACCTTTTGATAGAGACAAAAATTCTAATTATATTGACATATGTAATGAAGATGAAGATGGTCAAAGTAGCATCACCTAATAAAAATGTTGATGATTTAACTTTTTTTTTTTGTCTTCTCCTATATTTACCTTTGCTGTAAGCAAACTATATTAAAAAAAAATTAAATTTATAAGCAGATTCATGTTGTTTGAATATCATTTAAATGTCAATATATCATGCATCTAAATATCTTCATTTCTTCACGTGCTTATATAGATAAAATAAGCAAATAATTACTTAAACATGATGACGAGAGTACTAATTTTAATAAAATTATGAAATTAATAATTTGAGTAAGAGATATGAGCAATCTTTAAATAAAATTGTGTGAGTAATAGCTTTTACAAATTCCTTTTGAGTAATATTTTTTATCTAAATATTTAAATACTAATTTCAATTATTACTTGCAATGTTACCCTTGATATTTTTTTATTGGATAAGTTGTCACATTGGATGGGTCTCCTATTATAATAGTGCTTTCATCTTCAAATCAGTAGGCATCTAAATATTTAAATACTTATTCAATCATTATTGAATGAGAGACCAGTCACTTTAGTTCATTGATAAGATAAAACACACATGGAGTGAGAAGTTCCATGAGTGCTTTATGAGATGAGCAAACCAAGATTTCTATAAATAATCGAAGTTTTAGTAAGACATCTTAACTTCATATTCTTAGTCCTTGGTTTTTTGCACGGGTTTATAGTTGATAGGAATTAAGATCACCAAGCTAGTTTTTTTGGGACATTCAAGCCAATTAAGGCAGACTAACACATACATCACATATGCAAGATTCAAATAAAAAACTTCTTAGTTGGTAGCCAAAGCTCCCAACTAACAGACCAAGATGAGCTACATCACCAAACTACTTTATCATATATGAACATTCCCATGTATAACAAGTTTGTCTAGAATAGCTACTTTTTGTTGCATCAACTTTCTGGAGATTGGGAATTCCATGATAAATTTTTTTTCCAAATATTGGAGTTATAACATTTCACAACTCACATTTTGGCTTTATATTCTCAGTGCAATTCTTGAATCCTTAAGTCTTTTAAGAAGTCATTCATTCAAATTCCTTTAATCATTGAATTCTACTTTTTAAAGCTTGATGGTGCAATGATTCTTTACTATGAAGATTGTGCTTGATCGAAAGTAGGGTTTTTACGAGATCAAATAATTGGTGTTTGTCGAGTAATGGTAGATGACTTGGTTCAAAGAGTCCGGAGCACTAATGCTAATTTTTTGGTCCATTTTCCTTGGGCACATTCTACTTTCTTATAGGGGAGATTAATAATTAGTTTGCTAGCATGTTTGACTCTGAGATGATGTTGAGATGAATTCCATGTTTTGGCAAAGTTCTTTGATTATTTTATTTGAGCATCGCTTGCTATTATCAATTATAATCACCATCATTAAACTGTATTAATAAATGATGTCAGTCTATATAAAGTAATAAATTATTAATGCTGTAATTTCCATGGAGCCTAACTATATATTTGTATAGAATTAATCAGAGCTAGACTGTACATTTAGATATTTCATTCTTGGGGTATATTACATAACCCAACTACATTAGGCCATTTATGCTTAATGTTTGCTTACATTTTGATTATTTATAACTAAATTTATTTGAATTTTTTATTTTTTATTTATTTGATGTGAATGACATCAAATTATGATTTATCATAGATTCTTTGAGGACTTAAATCAGTAATCCTAATTTATTGGCAATTTAAAATTAATCATATTGTATTTATTTGAACATACAAATA
Organism: Dendrobium catenatum; assembly: GCF_001605985.2. Lineage (NCBI taxonomy): Eukaryota > Viridiplantae > Streptophyta > Magnoliopsida > Asparagales > Orchidaceae > Dendrobium > Dendrobium catenatum. Next base: position 531,489 of record NW_021318810.1, on the reverse strand, counting down.
ACAATTTGACAATCTATACCTTTCACAAAAGGATGGCTCATCTTAAATCAACAAAAGCCTTCAGTCGATGAATATGTATATTGGATCATTATATATTAGTTTCAAGGTGGTGAAAGAGATGCATTATCATGGAGTTATAATTGTTTTAAGAAGAATGGTTGTCTCAAATTTTCAAAAAATATTGGATCATTAGTTTGAGAGGTTGAATTCTTGGGGGAATAAATTTCTTTCATTGGATGGCAAAATTTTTCTTATGAAATCGTCATTCTTATCTCTTCCAATTTTCTTTTCAACTCATTTATTGGTTCTTGAAGGATTATTGAATGATCTTGATAAATGTGTAGAAATTTCATTTTTTTTTAAAAAAAATCCCATGGAAGGGGCCTACGCATTAAAATAGATAAAAAATACAGGTCTTTAAAGACTCCATAGCTCACTAAAATACAATAATTGAAATAAAACCTAAGAGCCTCGGGATCCATCTAAATACAAAACCAAGAAAAAGCAAAAGGAAGCCTAGCTCAAACAAAAACCAACAATAGGAGACAGAAGAAAACACCATTAGCCCAACAGTCCACCATCACATCCAGAGTAAAAGTGCCATCCAAATTCGAAGATCACTCGCACAAAACAAAAGGAAAGAAACTACAACAAAAGGACAAATGAAAACCCCACCAACCATATAAAAGAATTCTTCCAAAGCAGCAGCCACCAAACCAAACACAAAAAGCTATTTTTTGGATTTCATCTTTCTTCATTTACCCACCCGAACGATAGTACCATGCATACCAGCATCATGTTCAAACACTTCATCTTCATCATCTTTAGAAGGAGAAATGAAGAGCCTTCAATCCAATCAATTTTCTCCTTAATAGTTTCCTTTGATCTGACTCCCACATGGGCATACAAGGCATTAGCAGAAAGTAAAACAATTGGAACATCAACAAGCTGTTCATTCACTCACAATCCCACAAAGGAGACCGACACAACCAGATCAGCAAGCATCATAGGAGAAGCAACATAAGGATTCAACTCACTAGAATCAATGTTCACCACCCCCATATTGACAACACAAAGTTTATTATCACCCACATTCATCAACATATTACCAAAAACACCTTGAGCTACATTAAATTCATTCAAAGAAGGGTCAATAGCCACAACACCATGAGACACATTACATTCATGAAAAGAAGACTCAACAGCCACTGCCCCGATCATGTTGGTTACCAATGATTCATTTCCAACTAAAGAGGATTCAATGCCAGTATCAACATGAGTAACATAAGGAACAACCTCTCCTGACTGCAGGGATAAAGCCTTCTCAGGGAAAACAACATGAACTATGGGGTTCTCACCAGAAGCAATAGGGACCGCAATTGCAACAATTTTATCACCCCCATCCAAATCAAAACCAACCACATTAGGCACATGAATAATAGCTAAAGGAGGATTAACAACTTCAGTAGCGATTGCCTCTTTAACATAAGGAGTACCACCCATTCGGATATATGGATGGGCAACAATCTTTAGAATGATCCAATGATTTACAAGAAAAGCAATACAAAGAAAATTCATCCATTTAAACAGATTGAGCATAACCACAAGTCTTCGACCCAAGCCAAACTTGAGAAGCACAACGTTTCGTAATATCTAATTCCACTAATATGTGTGTCATAGAGGGTCTCGAGTCATTAACAATCACACTATCCATTCACTAAGATCTACCAAATAGCGACCCCAAACCATGCAGAATACATGAGAGAAAAGATGAGGATGCATTTAGGGAAAAGAAATCCAAATAGGGACAATGGGAGATTCCATATTAATGTAGAAATGTGGGGTCCATTTGAAAAGCTTCATGAAGCAGTTGCACATGAAATAGGAGCGATGAGAGAAAATCCTACAATAATCTAAGTCATTGACAAGCTTAATCAATACATTTTTAGGATTTAGTAAAGTAATCGAAAAATCTCCAATAAGTTTTAGGTTAAAGAAAATTTTTCGAATTAAGTCAAGTAGCGGGCAATGACCGAATTTTTTTTTTTAACTAAAGCAAACTTGAAAGGCAAAGCAAGAGATGACATTTCCTCATCAGAGATAAATAAAGCCGGCAAACCATGGTGAAAGGAAACATTAAGCGGGGGAAAATTTGGTGAAGCTGACTCACCGAATAAAATATCTCTAAAAAGATCTACATTTAACTTTACCATCCAAGAAATCATGATCCATTAACTGATTTCTAGCCATAGGAAGGGAAACAGAAGAAAAAACCGGTGAAGATTAGGAAAGAAATGTTACCCAAGTACAGTGGCAGATGCAGGCGAAAGGCCCAACAACCATCCCAAAAAAAAGGGGACCGCTCGCGGCTTTGATTCGTACGAATGGAAGTGCCAAGATCAAGCGAATCAAGGTGTCGACGGAGGCAGATGCCAAATTCTACGCTCGACAGGGCAGGAAGTTGGGAGGGAGCATTTTTACCTTAGCCAAATAGATAAGAGCTTTTGCTCTCCACCGCCTACTTCTGTCGCTTTAGAGAACCGGATGATCCTTGCTGGGAGCAGGCCGAAGTTCAGGAGCGGGTTTAGGTCACGGAAGGCAGAGCAGGTGAGAGGCTCCTGGGTCTGTTCGATGGTGATCTCTCATGAACCTGCACTTTCAAATCTTCAATGCCCACCAGGCAGTGCTCCGGCCAACCCGTCCGCTTCTGGCCTCCCATTCCCTGTTTAGCGTCTACCGCGTCACGCTAAGCGCTTGCCGGCCTAGTTTGATTTTTTTTCTGTACCCATTCAATGTCACCACTAACGCACTCACCCTGTCATTCCTTGTGTAGAAATTTCATTTAGCATAAAGATGAAGGAAGATAAGGGATACATTATGTGGCATGGGATGAGCTTTGCCATCCTTCTAGATTTGGAGGAGCTGGTTTGCATCTGCTTTGAAGAAAGTTGACCATGTAAGGGCTAGATTGGCTTGGCCATTTCTTCAAGATCCTTCATCATTACTTAATCCAAATCTGATTTCAAAATGTGGGCATAATAATTTGAATATTGATTTGAAGAGGGGAACTTCACCTAGGACATTTTTGTGGAGGGTGCTAAATTTTTTCATCCACTTTGTGAGATCGAAATTGTCTAAAGGAGATCAATTTAATATTTTGAAGGATGTTTCAATACTAGATAGAAGGTTGTATAGATGGCCAGCGTGTGTTGATTACCTTGGTTTACAATATGTGCTCGATCAGAAGTTTATTAAGATGGTGTTTGGAATTTGGCTAAGCTTGAAAAGTATTTTCATGTCAATCTTTGTTCTTTCATTCAAGAAATTCCTATTTATCCTAAAGATGAAGATAAAATTCCAGTTCTTGGAGAGATCTATTTCTGCTTTAGCCTATGAAGCTTCCATTGATTATAATTCAGGTGTATGTGGATTTATGAAGTGGCTCGGAAAAAAGAAACTGAAACAGAGAGTATAACTGTTGGAGATTAAGTAATAATTTTATTCCTGCTAATGAGTACCTTGTAAGATACAATTTCTCTTACACTTACAAGAACTCACAACATGAACTATGAGCTCTCTAACTCTTGCAAGAACTTGCATTATAAATTATGTGAAAGAAATCGAAAAAAAAAAAAACATGAATTTACATAAATCTTAAATCCACAAGATCTTAAACAAGATAATTTTCACAATATTTTAATCAGAAGAAAACATACATTTATTCATGTTGAATTCATTGAATTCCGAACTACGATTTATCACTCTATTCTTTTTTCACTTTCTTCTATATGAGTTAATTATCTATAAAGCAAATTAACCCCTATAATGAGAGAGAGAGGACTAGTAGTTATTTCCTACAAATTAGTTATAACAACCGCTCATAGAAGTTATTTAATTAAACGGTCCATAAACAATTGATCAAACTATTTCTTCTTGACCAATAGGATTTAAAAATTTCAATAATTCAAATATATGAGCCACTTAACGATTTATATAATTAAATATATATTCTTAAATAATTATTGCAACATCTCGCATAATTATTATATTTAATTATTCTAACATGCCTTGGTATAAAAACTTTATCAAAACAATCTTTTTGCTAGAGGTTGTCAAGATATTAAGAATAATTAACATATTTCTATCAAGTGTGACTTTTTGATTGAGATTATTACCAAAATCAAAGAGTGTGGATTTCATATTCCACTTTTTCACTCACTTTGATGAGTGCATTAGAGAGTTGAGGAGGACTGCTAAATTAAGTCTGAATTCAGTCAAAGCATATTGCACTGTTTTTTTTTTTTCTCTTGGAAAGCTCAGAATGAAGTTAAGAATGGTATGTCTACAGCTTCTCCTTCTTTTGTTGTTTTCAATATTTTATTTACAACGTTCAGCCAAATTTAAACCCAGTTAGCAGGGATGCTAACCTCCTTTTGTAGTCTTATAACTTTTGGCATCCTCCACCACTAGGATAGATTAAAATTAATGTTGATGCATTCATTCTAAATTCTAATCTTACTAGACTTGGAGGTGTGATAAGAGACTTCAAAGGAAGGTTTCTTCTTGCTTTTGGAAAGCAAATAATTCACTGGGATATTTCTCAGTTAGAGTTGGAAGATGTTTCAGTAATCAAAGATAATATTCAAAATTGGATGGTTGAAATGCATGGTGTTATTATTTAAGGGTATAATATCAACATTATTAAGATGCTTCAAGAATCTATAAGGAATATGAAATAGCAGCCAAGGGGTTTGGTAAATAATGATTTTTTATAATGATTTCATGAATGTGGTTTTTCATTATACTGGAGTGTAATAAGTTGGTTGATTTGTGTGCTACTTTTGCCTTAAGTAGTAATTTTTGTTGGGATAATCTTTTTTATAACAACATTCCTTCTTCTTTAATTTAGTTGTTAAAGAAGTGTGATAGTTGTTCTTTTCTGGTAGAGTGTAATAGCTTTCTTTTCAATGCTTATTGCAAGTTAAAAAACAAAAAAACAAAAAAAGACGAATGAGTTGGCATCTATATATATATATATATATATTCTTAAAAATATGAAGGAAAATCATATAAGAGAAAGAGCACTTAAATAATATAGTTAGTAGAGCTTGCATTATATTAAAATTTTTTATGTTTTGGCTAACTAAGGTGTATGAAAAAACTTGATGGTTGCTAGTGGGGGAATCTTGATTATTGATGGAAATTAAGTGAAAGTTGAGTGATTTGGCACTAAGACAAAGACCAATGATTATGTCAAAAATCATGTATCTGTATAAAAAATTGGGTCATTCGCCATGCAAGCATATGGATGACCTAAAATGTAATGTACTTAGTTTTATTTTGGAGCATTGTCTATTTCACCTCTTAATTAACCGACCAGAATTTCTAATCTCATTTATTTAATAAAAATTAGTGGGTAGCTAAAAACATATACATCAAAATATTTATATATTCATTCATTAAAATTCTATTTATAATAGTCAGGAGATCTAATCATTATATCAGTTTATCTCTACCCGCTCTCATGATTATAAAAGAATAAAATCGAAAGTATATAAAGCAAAATGAAACTTGAACCCCAATCTAGCTCACTTCATTAGGTCCTGGCCCCTTCCTAAAAATATATATGAACACATAGTGAGATAACAACTCAATAGATTACTAGAACATGCCATTACAATCAATACGAGAAAGTTAAAGCAGTATACTTGTAATCATTCAATCCAAAATAATATAAACATATAACTATAAAAATAGTAGTTAGTATGATTAGTGTAAATTCATATGAGAAAGTTAAAGCAGTATGCATGAAATATGTTTAGGATTTCTTTGATATAAAAACCTACTAAATATTGTAAGTGTACATATAGATCAAGTAATAAAAATGATATGAGCGATTGTCAATCTCACGAGGAAGTGTTCTCCTACAATTCTAATATTATGTTAATATCTACTCTAGCTACAATGTTTATCCTACCAATTGAAAATTAGGCTTCAGATTTTGTCTCTATTTAAAATTGCAAGAGGAAAGATAAGATGGTAGTTGATAAAATACTTTGGACAAACGAACATGATGTTCCGAAGCTTTCCTAAGTAGACTCTTAAAAGTTGGTTGTGAATCAAAGCATATACATCCTTAGATCTCCATCGAGCTTGTAAGGGAAGGAAGGTGTATGACCCTCTAATTATTATTTCTCTATAGACTCTAGAACACTAAGCATCGTATGTCTAGGTATGCAAGAGTTTCATTCTCATACTCCTAATTTTTTTTATATTCCTCTACCGAGGTAATATATCACACTATCTTTTAAATCTACACCTGGCCATTATATAGATTAAATTAAGAATGGGAGATATTAAAGACATACATTTATTCATTAACCATAAGAGTCTACATTAGTACTAACAAAGGATTCACACAATTTTCCCAAAATAGAGAACTAGCTAGCTATGGAATAGAAATAAATAACACAAAATTCATTGATTGCATAAAAGACAAAGTATAGAAGTCAAACTGAAAATAAATATCACATGAATAGTACAAATTCACTCTCCACGCTCCTTGCTTACTCTAAAAGTATGCTTGATCATAATAAGATAAGCCAACAATCTCCAAATGATGTATCATTCTATACCTTAGCCTCCCCTAAACTTGACTCCAAGGGGGTACTATATTTAAGCTCTCAAGACTCACTAAAATGATTGAAACCCTATAAAATGATAGAGCACTTAAAATGAACTGAAAAACTATTTATACTAGTAAAAAAAAAAGACTCAAGCAACGACACTTGACAGATTAGCGCTGCATCATTATAGAATAAACTACTCCATCGATGCTGTTGGGCTCACTCCACTGCGATGGTAAACTTATCTTATGAATCTATTAGTTAAACTAGAGCATTTGTTTTAGGCTATGATGTTGTGATTTTTTGATCTAGTGTTAGGGTGTTTTGGATGCTGTGGCATTGGTAGTTGGAGAGCTTTGACGCTCATTTAACACTTATGAATTTTTATCATTTTTCTGAGATATTCCTATACAACAATAATTGAAATTTTTTTTATTAATTATGGTAATATAATATTACAAAAAATTTATTTAATAAATTTTCCCTAATTTAAACTATTTGCTTGTCCTCAAGTAATGGTGTAATCACCTATTGATTAGCTTACTAACCCAAATAAAAATTGATTATTTGAAATTACCAAAATATAATAAAATAATTCATAATTTTAATTTAATTTGGAATGATCAAAGTTATACAATTTTAATTTTAATAATGATAAGCAGTTACCTTAATCAATTATCCACTATTAGATTTTAATATCTAGTGGGAAATTTTATCACTCTATCACTTGCATATCTAGTGGGAAATTTTAATATCTAAGAAAACCTAAGCATATTCATATGTACATTATTCACTAGTGTAACAATAGGAAGATACATCATACCCACCAAGCTCATTTGTGCCATGTGTCCCACCACCCATCACTACTCTACTCAATGGTGAAGCTTAGTTATTAATCGCCTAGGGTTTTAGTGAGTCCTTAGTTATTTTTTTCGCACTCATATTCTATCTTTTTTCTTGCATAATTTTTTATCTCTTCCGCTTAGCTTCAAACCAAGCTTCCTTCAATCAAAAAACACATACAACCTATTGAATACTCTCCCAAATATTCAACTACATCTCTCCTAACCTTCTAAGGCCTCAACTTACTAATAATCTTAAGATAATATAGCCAAAATCCTAATATATAAAGAAAAATTCCTATTGTGAACAAAATAAAAATAAAAAAAAAATCATAACACTTGAAATACTAATCTAAGATTCATATAAATATTATCAATGGTACTCTAACATCCCAAGACTTTTATCTAGAGTTTGTTCAAATTTTTATCTATGGTAGAATTGTAGTTTCATAATCAAAAAATTTTAACATGAGATATATTTAACCCCTGATTACCCATTTCACCAACAGATCCTTCAACCATGACTTTAAAAGGACACTAATCAAGTTGCTACCTTCACCATAAAAATCTTATAGACCCAACTTTATATTGGTACTACAACCAAGTGCTCTAAAGAAGTTAAGGTTAATGAGTTTGAAGGCACTTGTCCCCTATGGTAGAAATAAAAAAAATTTTATGGCAGGATCTAATTTTTCAAGATTTAAAGAATTTAAGATACCTTGAAACTAAGATTTGTTTCTTCTTTAATAAAGGTTATTATTTTTATTCCAAAGTTTTAACTTTTTTTTTATTTGGTAGTTTTTCAAAAATAAAACATCAAAAGAATTGAATGTTTATGGCAATTTTATATTAATTTTTTTTTATCTCCAAGTTATTAACACAACAAAAAAAAAAATCTAACATAACGTTTGTATAAGCCTACCAAAGTATTAATTTTTTCTGAGATTTCTTAAATAGTAAGGGTGTGTTCTACAAATGAAAGCCTTATCTTAAATTTAAATTAAGAAAATATAGTTGGAAATTTTATTTCAGTGATCAGTGCTTAAACTTTATTCACTTTGTGCATTTATTAGTATTTGAAAAATTGCTTGCTTTGCAAAATTCATAAAAGATAATGTTCTTTACTTGTATTATAATATATTATGCTAAAGTTTATTTTGTAAGGCTAAATAAAATTTCGTTAAAAAGATGTTATCTATTTAGGAAAATTTTGGGGCATAAGTGGTCGTGTATCCCATTCCTCTCCATGAAGTTCTTAGCCTTAATGTTACTTTGATTACACATAAATATTCTCTTTCTCATAAAAAATCTTTCTCTCAATTATAATTAAGAAAAGTACCATACCTATCAACATGCCTCCTAAAGGTGCCACCTAAGATCTATTTAAAACATTTTAAGATAATGTGAATAACTTCCATAAAACCACAAAAAAAAAAAAAAAGATGCCGTTAATGTAAATTTTAATGTGATTCAAAATTTACTCAAACTCGACAAGATTGTTTACAAAACTTGATTGTTGGATTCCACATCCCCCTAAGCGTAAACCTAAACTAGAAGACTTCTAGCACAATGAAATCAATCTTGACGAAACTTGAAGGTTCTCAATAACTCTTGCTCCAAAATAAAAATTAAAGCCCAAACTTTTAATGAAATCAATGATCACAACAAATACTTAGGCTAGTTGACCTAAATGGAGGATTTATTTAGTAGTATAATATGAAGATTATCATTAAACAAATATTGCCAAGATAAAACTTATAAGATATGTTAAAATATATTGAACCAACATCTTAGCCAAAGAATATAGGAATGATATAAGCTAATGGACTTTGATTTTGATGAAATATCTCTTAGGTCAAACACTATCCTAAGATTAATGATAAAAATCTATTTATTCAATTTTTGACCCTTAAAAAAGGAACTATGCTTGTGACTGACTACATGAATACCTATGACTCCCTCTTTACATATATAAACTACATTAGCATGAAATTAGGAATAATGTTAAATCATACAATACTTATACATTAAAAGATACGTTTCACTTATTTTTAATGCTTTGCTTTGGAAGGAATACAAAGCAATTGAAATTTTAATTTCTTTGAGAAAATTTAAAATTGGGCTTTTGAATTTTGATTATAAAATCAAACATACCATCATAAATAATATACCATCTCGAGAGGTAGAAATAAGATTTTCTAATGGGTTCAGATTTAGAATTATAAATTTCATCTTGAATATTGTAGCTAAATTTAGGAAGAACTACATATCACCCTGGAGGGTCAAAATGATGTTTGATCAAATATTTAGCTATAATAATCTTGATGTGTTATTGTTAATTTCATGTTCGAGATCATGGAAACAAGAAATTTATATCTTCCAGAGGGAAGAAAATATCATTCCTTATTAATTATTCAAATATGATGATAATGATTTTCACTAATTTTCTTGATTTTCATAAATAGAATTACTTGATTTTTTTAATTGATCTAGAGTCTTAAATCTCCTACAAAGGTAAGCCTTCATAATTAGTTACATTGTAGGAAACTTCAGTTTTCTATAAATACTCATAATTAAGATAATGGTAGAAATTTTAATTTGAATTTTTTAAGGAGTGATATCGAAGGAGTGAGATTGTATTTTCAACAAGGATTGCAGAAAGTTTGAGAAGTTATTTTGGAGGCCAATAGAGAAGGAACAGGAGGATATTTTGGGATTCCAAAATAATTCAAAAATGCCCAAAATTGGATATTTTATTAGCATATTGGGATTATATTCCAAAAATTGGAGACTTAGGATTTTAGGTCCGCCCCAAATCCAAAGTCTATTTTGGGCACTAAAATATAGTGGCCAGAACATAATTAATAACATGCAAATCTGGGCTTATCCTAACCTAGATTAGGATCCATCTAACCACTTATGTGCTTTCAATCCATATATCCGTTCTTTATGAAAAATGGGTGGGCTATTGTTTAATTTTTAAGGAATTGGTTTCGACGTCCAGCGAATATCCTAATTAACCCATTTAGTTATTTAGGGTGATTATGCTTGAATCAATTAAAATGTTAATTCTTTAATCTATTTCTAATGCAATACATGTTGATTGACCTTGTATGCATAAATGATATAATGCAATTTAGAAATTTAGATTAGAAAGTACATTTTTTCCTAGAGATTGCATAATATTCCCTAGACAGAGCTGCACCCTAATTGGTCAGGTGGTATGCCATAACCCATAGGCGAGAAGATGCCTAATAAGGAAGAGAAGATTAATATGATGAGACCTTTGGAGTGTCCGAGCTTACATCTTAAAATCTTTTATCTTTCTATGTTAGCCTAAATATTTTATTTAATTATGAGTGAAAAAAATTTAGTTCTTAAAGAGCCTAAACAAATCAAAACTAAAACAAAAATAATATGTAGAGTAACAAACCTTGAAAGATTATAAAACTACTACTGCATAGAAGTAAACACAACAAACAAATTATATAATCAAAATAAATTAGGTAAACGTAAAATTTGTATGGCGAATGCCACTTAATTACTATTGAGGGGAATACATAAATTAAAAGTGGTCGGGTACCACTAATAACAACTCATATTTTAATCCTAAAAATGACATAAGTAATTTTAAAATGGTATATTCTTCTTCTAAGATCTTTATTTCTTCATCATCTTCCCTTCTACAACTTTCTTAGGTTTGTGAGGTCCAATTATGCAAATGGAAAGAACTCCTCCCCCAAGGGGTGTTTCTTCCCTCTTTTAATTTTCAAATCATCCTAATTTGATTCTCCAAATGAAAGAAACTCTCCCTTGCCCTTCTCTTTAGGATTTAAATAGGATGGGTAATATCCCATTTTAAAATTGACTTTCAGTGTTGAAAGAATGTTTGTTGAAAGAATGTTTGTGAAGAGAGCTTCTTGAAGTTGAAAGAATGTTTGTTGTCAACTCTTGTACTGATTATTTTATCGACTACAGAAGGATTGTAGGTATACAATGATGCATCCTTGGGAGGATTGTGGTGTGTGTTTTAACAAAATGAGAAGGTAGTGGCTTATACTTCTAGTTAGTTGAAGCCATATTAGAAGAATTACTTGAATCATGATTTGGAATTAGGAGCCATTATTTTTTCATTTAATATTTGGAGACATTACCTATACCATATTTGATGCGAGATTTAAACTAATCATTAGAGTTTAAAGTATATATTTACTCAAAAAGAGTTAAATTTGAGGCAAAGAATGTGGTTGGAGCAAATCAAGGAGTATGATATGTTGAAATAGTTGCTACTTAGTTTTGCATGTTTGATATTCTTGCAACTTATTTATTTTTTATGATTCCAAATATTATTGATTTTATTATTATTATTTCTCCTCATATATTTTAGAAGAATTATTTTGCTCTTGTAGTGTATTAACATTTCAGAAAAATCATACTCTGGATTGTTGAAGACTTAAAATCAAGATCAATTTAGAATTTATTATAATTGAAGTATATATTTTTCATTTTATTGAGTCTGAGAGAGTGTGATTGTAATTGAGTAACTGAGCACACACACAGAGGGAGAATTTCAAATTCATTTTTTTAAACTAATCGTACTATATGATATCACTTTGTACAGGATGATTTGGTCAGTTATTTTCTCTAACAAGCAATCAAACGAATAGGAATGAAAATATTTTTTCTAAGTATGGTTCATACAGGACAATCTCAGTCTTTGTACAGGGACGAACGCCTCTGTTTTGTTCTCACATGAAGATCGTATGGGACGATCCAATTTTCATACAAGGACGAACACCTATATTTTTTTCTCACATGAAGATCATATGGGACTATCCAATTTTTCGTACAGGGATGAATGCCTCTGCTTTGTTCTCACACGAAGATCGTATGGGACAATCTAATTTTCATATAGGGACAAATGCCTTAATTTTTTCTCGCATGAATTTTTTTTTTCTACTAACGAATCGTACAGGACGATCCCCATTTCATACCAGGATGAACGCCTTGGGTCTATTCTCGCTCATTTTGTCTTGACATTTTGTACATATGAAATTTGAAATTTTTAACTGTTCATCCCGGACGAACTTAGTTCATACCGAATGATGATCGCGTATGAAATAATCTTGCACCGATTCATAATAGGTTCATATGCAATAATATTTGAATTATTTGTATGTACAAACATACTATCGTACTGTACAATCGTGTATGCTCAAGTTTGAAAATTTTAGTTTTCTGGATGGTTTTTCGTGTCTTTTGTATCAAATATCCATTAAGAATTTATGTGTATCTTTTTTTTAAAGAGTCATCTTTATGATTTTTCAAGGGAAATTGAAGGAGAGAGTGTGAGAGAGTGTTTGAAAGAGATTTCTTGCTAGTGGAGTGTGAAAGGTTCACAAGATTGCTCATAGGTAAGGATCTATGTGTGTGATTTGAGTTTTTCACTCATCCTCTTATCTTTCTAGATTGCTCGTGTGAAAAACTTTGAAGAAAATCCGATTCTCTGTGACACTTGGAGAGTGTGAAGAGCTGAAGGTTCTCTGCCTACACTTGGAGGGTGTGAAAGCATGAAGGTACTCTACTTACACTTGAAGGGTGTGAAAGGATGACGGTTCTCTGCCGACACTTGGAGAGTGTGAACAACCAAAGATACTCTACCTACACTTAGAGAGTGTGAACAGCATAAGGTACTTTACCTACACTTGAAGGGTGTGAAAGGATGAAGGTACTCTGCCTACACTTGGAGGGTGTGAAAGGACGACATTTCTCTACCTAACTGGGGATTGGTGGAAGAGAGTTTTGTAAAGGCTTCTCTACCTTACTGTGGAGGAAAAATGAGATTCACATTGGTAAATAGTGCAATACCTGAAGTGGGAGGCTTCAAGGAGTGAATATAGGTCATATTTGACACGAATCACTATAAATCTTTATGTCATTTTTATTTTTGCTGCTTACTTACTTACTGCAAGTTATTTTAATTCCATGGTTGAAAAGTTTTATATTTGGAACTTTAATTAACTTGCCTTTTTAATAAAAATAGTTTTAAATAAAAAATGCAAGAGAATTTTCTTAAAATAATAAATTCACCCCCCTCTTGATTAGCCTTGGGACATAAGGTTTTACAACCTAATTAAGATTTAACAAGAATTAACAAGATCTAGATATTATCTATCAACTTAGGAAATCAAATGTTGTTGTAGATGCACTGTTTAGGAAGTTAGTAGGGGCTGTAGTTAGCTTACTAACTTCTTAGTAGGATTTGCTTTGGGAAATAAAAAAAGGTAGAACTTGAAGTGGTGTTTCCTATAGATTTGTCTAAGGGGTTTATTTCCTAGATATTTGTCTAGCCTTTATTATAACAATGAATTAAGGAAGCCAAGAAAGCAAATGAAGGATGATTAAAACTAGTAGATCATATTCAATCTGAGAAGCAGCCTGAGTTGAGGAAAAATGAGCAAGGTGTCATTTTCTTTAAGAAGAGATTATGGGTTCCTCATGGTGGTAATTTAAGGAGGTAGTAAAGAATGTACCATGATTTGATGTACATGTTAGGTTTCCATGATTGAAGTTAAAGGTACCAAATTTGTCTCTAACTATAAGACTTTTTAGAGGGCAAAAGCTAAGCATTAGATGCCCTATGATTTATTGTAGTCATTATATATCGCTGAGTTAAAAATAGAGAAAATTACCATGGATTTTGCAATGGATTTTTTGAGATCTAAGCAAGGTCATGATTTAATGTGGGTGGTTATGGATAGATTGATGAAGTCTGCTCCTTTCATGCCAATGAGGCTGAGTAATTATACAGATAAGTTGGCTCAACTTTATGTCAATGAGATTATGAGGTTGCATGTAATATCTAATGTTATTATGTCTAACTATTGCGCTAGGTTCATGTTATGGTTATGAAAGAGTATTCATGAAGGTTTGGGAACTTAGTTAAAATTTAGTATTGCCTTTCATCCCTAGATAGATGGGCAATTTAAAAGAGCAATTTAAATTCTAATAATTACATTAAGATTTTGTGATTTAGATTTTTGTGGAAACTAGGAAGATCACATTCATTTGATTGAATTAGCCTATAATAATAGTTTCCAAGCATGCATTAGCATGACTCCACATGAAGCCCTACATAGAAAATGGTGCAGGACACCGTTATCTTGAGAGGAGCTTGGAGAAAGGACTTTAATAAGTTTTGACCTAGTAGACAGTGTCATTGAAAATATTAGACTAATTAAGAAAAGATTGGAAGCATCTTAAGATAGGTATAGGAAGTATTTTGACCCTAAGCATAAGTCTGTTGAATTTCAAATTTGGGATTTTGTTTATCTGAAGGTCAGCCCTATGAAAGAAATAAACATATTTGGGAAATATAGTAAGGTAATCCCTTAGTACATTAGATCATTTGAAGTAATTGAAGAAATTATCAATTCTTCTTATATACTATTTATATCAGATTAAATGTTTGATATTCATAATATATTTCATGTAAGTACTGAGAAAATGGGTATCTAATATAGAATAAAAAGTTCCTGACTTGGAATGGAAGTGCAACCCAATTTGACTTATAAAGAAGAACCTGAGCATATGTTAGTATTTGATATTAAGCAGCTAAGGAGTAACGAAATCCCAATGGTTAAAGTTTTATAAAAGAACCAGACCAAAAAAGGAAGCAATGTGGGAGAAAGAAGTTTAGATGAGGCATTTATATCTAGAACTATTTTGATTGGAATGTCGAGGGTGATATTTTTTTGAAGGAGGAGAGAATGTAATATATGTGCTTAAAAGTTTAATGTTTAATTAATTTAATAATTGTAAGTGTTGTTTTATTGTTTGGAGTTTAGAATGCTTAAAGATTTGAGTTAAGAAAGTGAAATTCAAAAGTTTGATTTTTTTTTCCTCCGAGCACTATGGCATCGTATTTGGCGCTCCGTGTTGTGCTTTTGAGAAAATTGAGAAAATGAGGTTTTGAGGGAGTGTTATTACAGGGTAGTTTCATTATGGTACTAAGAGTGGAACCTAGAAAATTTTGTGAGAATCTGGGAGAGTTTGGGAGTTTAATTGGTAACGTCGCGGTGTTTTACATTTTAGCACAACGACATTAGGCTGAATTAATGCTTTTTTTAAATACAAATATATATAATCACTAAGGCCAACCCAAATGCATAACAGTTGGTCAAGGAAGAAATGAGAGGAGAGGAAGGAAAGAGAAGGAAAAAGAACAAGGTCCAAAATTTATTTTTTGTTTGTCTAATCAATTAAGTGAATTATTGGGCTCAAGGTAGGCAACTCATACCCCATTTCTATTTTCAATTCTGTTGTGTATAACAAAAGATATGCTTTTAAAAGTGTTTTTCTTAAATTTTAAAATGATTTTATCATGTAACATTTAGTATATTATAATATTATTTGTTCAAGATAATTTTATTTTAAGACTATAAAATTTCATTGATCGATTTATTCCATATGAATATTTTATTATTTAGGAAGATGAAAGCATTTTTGAACTGCAGTACAGTTATAAAGTATTTTATTTTAGTATTATACATATCCTCCATGAAATTGGTAAAGTTCTAAGCACTTCGTATTTGAAACTAAAATATGGAAGTTTTTATATAAGTTGACATATAATGATATTTGCTTAGGAAGTTCAATTGCACTCTATATTTGCTTTATCTTGTATTTTGTTTTATATGGAGTTTATGAAATGGAAAGTAAAATACTCTAAAAAATCTCTGCTTGGGCCCAAGGTGGAAATGATTTATATTGGAATACTCTACTTTGGCTCTAAGTTTTCTTTAGATTAGAATTCTATTCCTTTTTTGCTTTGCTTTGCTCTGAACATATCTTGAATAGGTGGGAGGTGATAGATTTTGGATGTCCAGTAAGCTTTTGTGTGACACCTCTAGGATCTGAGTATAATTTGGACTAGTTGACCTGATTTGAAAAAGTTATATATTTAAAATTTTGCATTTTGAACCCAATTACATGAGTTTCAAAGTATTTTGGTGTATAAAAAGGTTGCATGTATTCTAAAATGAATCCCATAGGCTTGGCATGTATTTAAACAAAATTTTAATTTTTTACAATTAGAGTTCCATAATATTTGAGCGTTGTCATGTTGTTAAAGTGTCAGATGCTAAATAGTGACATTACAACACTCTAAGCTCTAAAATTTGGATTTTTAAACAAGTGTCGTAGTGCTAAGCTACTAATTGCACTTTAAATTTAAAACTAAATCATTATTACATTCATTCAATTGCATGCACGTGGTCGAGAGGAGAGAGAAAGAGATAGAACAATTTTGAGAGGAGGAATAGGGATTTTAAGCCTCTTCGGGCTATTTTTAGCCATCAGCCTAGTGGAAAAAGTTGTTCGTCTCGAGGAATGTTACGTTTTGCCTATTTCAATGTTCAATAATTAAATGTTTTTGATATTATTAAAAAAAATTATATTTTCATTATAAAAAAATGAGAATAGTTTTGTATTGATATAACTTTCACTATGTAACTTTCTATATGTTTGAGATTATAAATATTTTGAATAATTTCTATAAATTTTCCACCAATTATTTTGGAATGTAACTTTTATTGAATAAAAACAATTTGGACTCTAAAAAATAGTATCGTAATATGAGTAATGCTGTAAAATGATGTTTTAAATAATCTATAATAATTTTATTATATCTTGCACTGTTGCCTACCATTAGGTCCTTTAAGAATTTTTTAAATTTTGTTCAATAATGCTTTAATTAATGAAATGTGATGAAAAATGTATATAATAGTGAAAGAAATGTGAGATGATGTCATGTGGGGTTATGTCGATGTTAGTGGGCAACCGAAGTGGGATTCTATTATATCAGTGATAGTGGGCGATCAAGGTGGGTTCTATTATGTCAGTGCCAATCAATGACTAAGGTGAGATTCTATCATGCCGAAGCTAGTGGACTACAGAGATGGGATTATGTATATGAAGATATATAAAATTTGGGCTTGAAAGCCATTCTTATATTCACAATGAAATATTTTCTAATAATTTAAATTCTTTTAAATGCTTATATGAAGTTTGATTTCAACGTTTGCTTTTGTTTTAGCTTCAACTTACCATACAACACTTCAGTTATTATTTTAACATTCCTAATTTTTTGGTTTGGGTTATTAATCCTATTTTAGGCTACAATACTGAGCCATGTTAGCTCAGTCCTAATTTTATTTCTATTTTTTTGGCTAGAACGAAAATAAAGAGCGAGTAGAGTAGCTTTAGATATCAGGCTCGAATATGTGAAATAGGTATGCCCTTTTACTCTGTCTCATTTTTGTAGGCTTTACTTTAATTTGGTTTTATTGTATGTTGTCAAGAACTATTACAAATACCTCAGACTATACAAAATTGTTTGGATGATAATATTAAAACATTTTGAGATTATATAGTGTTTCACTTTATATTGTATTCAATAATGGCTATGCATACTATATAAATTAAAAATTTTATTCCAGTACTTCTCCAACTAGTTCATGGGGTTTGTTTTTTGCCATAATAAAAAATGGTAAGAATTATGTATTATCATGTTATGATAATCAACACATGCATTCTGCATTTGTATACATAAAACTTTAAGTTAAACAATATTCTTATGATTTTATTTTAAATGCTTTCAATATTATGCATCGAATTCTTTTATGGTAAATGGAATTGACCTAATGAGTTATATACTCACTAAATTGTTATATCATTTCAAGCAAAGGTAAATGTTCTGTTGAGTAGGTTAATTTTGTTACAAAGACGAAGGTCGGGTTTAACAATTTTTTATGACTGTGTAACTGAGAATGTTTTTATATTTTTATTGGAAGTATTGGAATCTAGAAATTTCTAAATGATTATTTTGGGAAGTGAATATGTGGTTTGTATACCCTGAATATTTATTTTGTAGATTCTTAATGTTTAGTGTATATGAATTTATCGAGGGTGATAAATTTATAAGTATAGGAAGGTTGGTTCATATTCCTTTGTTAGATCTTAGGGAGTTACATATGATCATGTAATAAAAACATGTAGACAGAATCACTGGTCCTCTCAATAACCTCAAAAGTTCCAATTGTGGACAAATTTTCCTTCTAACGTACAAGATTTGCTATGAAATTTTAGTTTTAAGTTTCTTTAGTCAAATATGTATAAATTGACATTATACCATCCCGAAGGAGTTACTAATGTCTCATTATAAATTTGAGAAAAGAAACCTTCAATTTATTATCATGATTAAACACAACATAAGGAATATTCAATTCATTCTGGAGGATATAAGGAATATTCACCTATCATTTTAATCATGAAACTAAATCAATGAATATATTTTTATAATCAAAACTACATAAGAAATATTTAGTTCATCCCTAAGGATAGAAAGGAATATTTACTTATCATCAAAATTATGAAAGTATATTAATGAATTTATTTTCATAATCAAAATATATAATGAATATTAAATTTATCCATAAGGATAAAAGGAATCTTCAATTAACATTTAATCATGAAAATAAATTCATATATTTATTTTCATAATCAAATATATAATGAATATTTAACTTAATATTAAGGATAAAAAGAATATTCACTTATATTTTTATTATGAAACTAAACTAAGGTTTAAAGCTTAGGTCTGCGTCCATAAAATTTTCCCCTATCTTAAAAAAGAAACTAAGGTATGGTTTATTTTAATTCTAGGCTTTAAACTCCCTATAAGAATAAGCCCCTACAGTTAATTACATCTCCTAAGAGAATACTCTCAATTAAAGTGAATACTAAAGTTTTATAATGCATATAAATTTAAGGAAATGGTTAGGCTAATAAAATTTCAGTGCATATACTTCATATTATAAATTCTATAATTGTACTTGGAATTTAGATTTAGATTTTAAATTTTTTTAATTTTATAAATATAGAATAGAATATGATTTTTTATTTTTTACCTTCAATCTTCTAAATGATGGATCTTTTATATTATTCCAAAAGATAATGATCTTCAAAAGAAGAAGAATCAATTTCTTCTAGAACCTATATATGTATATAAATCATTATTTTCAAAATTTTCTAACTCTTGACATTGTACAACTCAATCTAGATAGACAAAGTTAAAAAATATTTACATCATTGCTTTTACATTTGTCTATATATTATTCCTAAGTACATTTTATTTTTGCAGGAATATAAGGAGCAGTTATATAAAAATGCACATATGTATGAAATAGTGAAGTGCGAGCAGTTATATATAGATATATAAATTAAAAGAAAATTACACAACTTTAAATTTTTACTATGATCTCTAGTGAACCAACAAAAATCTAAATATGACATCCACATTAAAGAAAGTAAATACGCAAACATGAGTACTCTCTAGGCAAGGCACTCAAAGTAAACCAAATCAAATCACCGGCCTAACTTAGGCTAGAGTTAGTTGTCCATACAAATCATGTAAGTGTTTGTACAAAGGCTGCGTGACTTGGATAGGTTCTAAATTTTATTTGTTTAGAAGATATTGATTTGCAAGTTCTAAGCTCATATTTCTATCTACTAGTCTTCCAAATTTAGGGTATATTAAAATTATAGAGTCCTTTACTTTAATTAAGTGTTTTAGTCCATAAAGCTTACAATCAATTACTCTTTTACCCTCCTGAAAGGAATCAAGCACAAGGGTATAAAAGCTATAAGGTTCAAGTATTTTATTATTGAATTTTAATTAAATTTAGTTTCATTGATTACTGATTTATTAAATTTATAATTTTAATATTTACATTCTATTCAATTCATTCATGGCATTGTCATAATGGGCAAGAGGATCAAGGCCTCTTCAGAACATGTAGCCCGCAGTCCAAGGTAGTAAAGCATAAAAACTTCATTGATAGAGTGTTTGTTATTTATTTTACTACTATTTTTGATCCAATTCATTTGGTTGATGATTTATTGAAATTTGATGATTTATTGATTTTTTCATATTTTAATAAATATTTAAATGCATTTAATATGGGGTCCATTTCTTGATTTTTTAATTTGTTATATTTTCTAAATTTTTCATATATACTAGATTTAATTATGAGTTCAATGTGTTTGAGTTTACTTGATTTAAATGTTTTGTAATTAGTTATAGATTTAATAAGTTTAATGTTTATTTATGTGAATTAAATTTGACCAAATAATTAAATTTTATATTTATAGTGAATTTTGGAGTTTTTATATTTGTCATAAATACTAGACCCATAGATGAGTAAAGTGCTATTGAGTTTGCTAGATTTGGATTTTTTAAAATTAGTCAAGGATTTTACAAGTTTGGTGATTTAATATATTTTTTCTATTAAGTTTGAACCAAATATTTACTTTTTTAATTTATGCTAAATTTTGGAGTTTTTATATTTTTCATAAATACTTAACATAGAGGTAAGTCTAATGCCTTTGAGTTTGCTGAATTTTGAGTTTTCTGTAACAAGTTATGCATTTTTGAAGTTTAGTGATTTAATGGATTTATTTAATTATTTAATTAGGGTGATTTTCTTATATTTGTACCAAATTAGCTCCAAACCTTTTCAAATATTTCCAAAATGTAAAAAATGACTCTTCGGGATGATTTCAAGTGTTTAAAATTTATTTGTCATTTTATTTATATTTTAAAGTATTTAATTTAATTAATTCTTAGATTTTTCTTGTTTATTAAATTATTTTTTATTTTGTTTGAGTTTTAAGAGGCTTTTATTTTTTATATGTAATCTTTTAATTTTAAACACTTTAACATTTTAAATTCATATTTTGAATTTAAAATAAATTAATTACTGTATCTACAACAATTGACTAATTTTATTTTTTGCAGGCTTGGCTTTATTTTATTATTCTTGTTATTACCAAGCGCAGTTGTAGATAAGCCTCATATTGTACATGTATTTTTGGACGATATAGAAAAAAATTATTTTAGAAATTTAGCCTTATCGAGTCAGATCATGCCACTTTTAATAGGTCCATTTTATGGATAAAATAATATGTCTTAATGATAGTACATGATCTTCTTATCTTTTATGTGATATTTTCACCAAGGATCATCTTTCCACTATTCTTAAACTTAGTGCAATAAATTTACTCTTTTATCCCATCATGTAATGTTAAACTAGCTTTCCAGGTATCAAATGCCTTCACTAATCCTATTGAGAAATCACACTTACACAATCGCATTTAAGATTTGACTTTAATAACCCAAATTAGCTTGGTTCCCCAAAGTTATATATGTGATGTATGCATATTATGATAGATCCTAATGGGCTATTAGTTTCCTTTTATCAAAAAGAGTTAAAGTGGAATATATGAGTGCACATTCATGCAATATGTCTTATCATGCTATATGAATAATAAGCAACTTCAAGGAGTTTGATCTAAGCTTTTTTTTTCTCTTGAAGAAGATTATGTATGCTGAACCACTCTAAGTGATACATACCTATGTGTAGAGCTAGGTGCAGCTTTCTTAGTTCTATAATTTCCTTTCTTATGTCTTCATTTACACTTTTTTGTAACTCTAATCTTGACCTAAAGGTTGCGACATTTTAGTGTAGTGTATGCATGTATGTTTAACCTCACATTCTATGATAAACCCTAAAGGTCACACTCAATTTACAATTTTTTTAACTTCTATAGCTAGCATACAACTTTTCAAAAAATGAAAATAATTAATATAAAAAAAATCATATACCTGCTCACTTTTTGAATCACCTGATGCTTCATTAGTCCTTAAGCATAAATTTATTATTTCTTTCTTCAGTTCAATCTCTAAGGAGTCTGAAACGAAACAAATCTATAAGGCACACTTTGCTTTTTCTGTCTGTCCTTCTTTAGTTCAATCTCTAAGGAGTCTGAAATGAAACTAATCTATAAGGCACACTATGCTTTTTCTGTTTGTTTTTTTTTTCTTTCTCCCTTCTCCTCATCCTTGTTCTTTTGTTTAGGCTCTTGAGAGTTCGACACTCCCATTTGCTATGACCACTTTCTAGACTCAAAATAAATAATATCAGAAGCAATTTTATTATTATTTAGAAATATTTTCATTCAACTGTATATGAAAAAGTTCATAATTATGTAATATAAAATTTAGAGGATTGCTTAACCTCATTTGTATCCTTAATGGGTACTGTATTGTCTATCCCAAATTTTATTGCTTATTTTATAAATAAAAAAACATATATATGTGGGCAATGAAAATTCATGCCCCGACCTCCCCTGCATAGGAGAGATTTAACGATGTTCCGAGTCAAATTTTGGAAGGTAGATGGGTTTGTAGATAAGACACTACCCAAAGATTTCGCCCTCATTTAAATATTATAAAATTCTATTAGGATGTCAAGGCATATAATCATTATAAAATTTTATTTAAATATTATAAAATTCATTGAGATTTTATTCCAAATATGATTTAATTTTGAAATTTAGAAGTATTTTATATGTTTGAGGTCCCCTCCGGTTGAGATTAGCTTTCAACACGGTCATCATCGGGGTGAATTTGAAGTCATTTATAAATTTTTATATTTTATAGAATTTTGAGGGAATTTTGAATATTTGATCCATTCCAGTTGACATAAATGTTCAACACGGCCATCATAGAGGCAACTTTGGCATTTACAAATATATGTATTTCATAAGCATTTGGAAATATTTGAAGGTGTAGAATCCCCTCCGGTTGATATAAACATTCAACACGGCCATCATCGGGGATTTATATTTTGTAGAAATTTGAGGGCATTTGAAATAGTTGATCTGCTTCGGTTGATATAAATATTCACACGACCATCATTGGGGATTTATTATAAACATTAAGAAATATTTGCATTTCAAAATATTTAGAAGCATTTAAAGGTGTATATTCCCCTCCGGTTGATATAGAAATTGAACACGGCCATCATCGGGGAAACTTTAGCATTTGAAAAAATATTTGTGAACCCCTCCGGTTGGGATCTTTGTTCAACACGGCCATCATCGGGGTGAAGGAGGTCATTTCCATTTGATTGAACATTGTTGACCTTATCAACTTGTTGATAAGGGATCAGGTTTCATAGGCTTTGTGCCCTTGTTTGTGAATTTTTTTTTTATTAGAGGCCTTGAAGGCCTGATATGATGTATAAAATAAATATTTTGGTCAACTTCATGACCATATTTATTCAATAATTCGAACCCTGTTTACTCATATTTACCTGCTCAGGAGGATCGAGTTTCATAAGCTTTGTACCTTTGTTAGTGAATTCTCTTGATTATATGCCTTGACATCCTAATATGAATACAATAAAACAAATATACTGGTTGTCGTGATCATATACTTATTGTTGGTTCAAACATTGTCGATTCCTATTGATCCGTATAGAAGGATCGGGTTCAAATTTGAATTCACTTATCGACCTGTACAGCCTCCCTAGACGTCACGTGTATACCAACAACACACTCGTCGGGGCCCATATGGGTTGGGATTATATTTTTCCCTTTAGTGTACCTATTTGTATACAAATTATAGTACACGTGTAGGGGTATTTTGAAATAATTGTAGTTGTGCAGGTAATTTCCATTTGAGTACACACAACATTTCATTTAAGAGCTTATACACCCCTTCTGTCTGCTAGTACAAGTGTTGTGGATCCGGTGGCGGTCATTATAGATTGTAGATGCCTTCTGTTCGCTTGCATGGATGTTGCAGATCTAGTGGAATGGCGTTGCAGCTTCTGAATAGAGTTATTCACTGCTTTGTATAGGTAGACTGTCGTGCACTACTTACATGATTTATGCAGGTAGATTGTAAGGCAATAACGAATCTTCTGCCTTATGTCTGATGGACACTCCCTTTTCTCATTCACTAGGAGGCTCTTCTTTAGATTTTGTAACCACTGCTTTGAAATGAACTCTTTTTAGGATCATTAGTGTAGTAGATTTGTTACTTCTAGTGTTTGTGAACATCAAAGTTGTTCCCTTCTTAAGGATATGGCCAAGAATAAATTTTGGAACACTAAGAAGTTTAGTTCTAATTTGTTCAAGTACCTCGTCGTAGGTGTTGCACCGGGTTCCCTTCCCACCATGCTAGAGAAAAGCGTGTATGGGCGGTTTGCCGGCCCGACACAAACATCGAGGTACGAGAGAATTTTTTTTTCTTACTAATTTATTTATTATAAGTCATTTTAATTAATTATAAATAATTAATTATAAATAACTTTAATTGAATATGCGGAAACAAAGTCGAACAGTAACGACGGGATAGAAGAAGCTCGCGATTGGGAGGAAGTTTTGTTCACAGCGAGCAGAGCTCCCGCTGTTGCTTACGATCAAAATGTCATAACTTTTTGCTGACATAAAGGAACGGTGTCGGGGGAGTGAGGTCGTCCGGCCATGAGGGGAGGCGGAGAAGCAAGCTCCTATCGTTCTGTTCGATCAAAATGTTGCAACTTCCGATCAGGTCAAAAGGGAAGTAATCGAGGGAGCCGAAGTAGAATGCCAACAAAGGAGCTGAAGTAGCAACACTTGCATTCTCTACACCTTCATAGCGAGTGGAGTTCCGATTATTGATTCTGATTAGGATATCATAGCTTCCAATCCAACCTAGAGGGAATATTGTCGTCAGAGGTGAGTCGAATAGCAATAAAAGATTTGGAGAAGAAACAAGAGAGAGCAAGAGAGTGGGCGATGGAAGAGTGGGCGCGAGAAGAGGATGAAGGCCTCATCTCTTTG
The DNA here is from genome assembly GCF_001605985.2 of Dendrobium catenatum. Classification (NCBI taxonomy): domain Eukaryota; kingdom Viridiplantae; phylum Streptophyta; class Magnoliopsida; order Asparagales; family Orchidaceae; genus Dendrobium; species Dendrobium catenatum. Next base: position 506,288 of record NW_021318810.1, on the reverse strand, counting down.
CCCTTTTAATGATGCGAGCGAGTCATGGGGAGAAGCGGCATCGATGTGCGAGCAACGTGCGAGGGGTGTTGATGACGTGCGACGTGGGATGCTAGAGCAGGTACATGATATTTTTTTTGGGGAAAACGGTCAACAAATGTCCTCTAACAAATATGGTACACGTCTAGAGTAAACCATATTTGTTGTATGTTGATTGACTCTATAGATCTCTAGATGTCATATAGAGGTTTCATTTAGTGGATCTCCAAAAATTTACTTGGATGTCACACTAGTCTTCTTTTTTCATTGCTCTTTCAGATGTATTCATAGATGGTTGACATACTGGCTTTAATCAAGTGAGGACCCCGAGGATAGTGATATAGCATATTGACCTCATTTTTGTATGATGTCACTAAGACCCTTATAGACTCCAAATTAATCTAGACCCTAGGATCTAATCTAGACCATAGGATTCTTACAAATCAACCTAAACTCTAGGATTCTCCTAGATCCAGACCTTAGAATCTATTCTAGTACTTAGAATCCTTTTAGACTCAAGACCTTAGGATCTACTCTAGATCCTAGGATTCTTCCAGACCCTAGACCCTAAGATCCTTCCAGATTCCAAACCTAAGATCTATCCAGATCCCTTTCTAGATTCTAAATCATAGAATCCCTCCAGACTCCAGGAACATTCTAGATTCAAATCATTCCAGACCTCTGATCAATTCAAATCATAAATCAATCTAGACTTCAATCAATTCAATGTTCAAATCAAATCTAGATTTCAAATCTATCAAGACTTTAAACCCATCCAGATCTTAATTTTAAGTTCAAACCTTGATCCTATTTTTGATCAAACTTTAACTTTATCCAAGCAATTATGATCATCTGAATGATCATAAATGATTTGGATAACTCAAACCTATCCATTCAAGCTCAAAACCCAATTCAAACCCATAAATCTAAGGTCTAAGGCTTTGTCATAAAAGCCTTTTCCGAGGATTTTTCAAACACTTTAAAACCTAGTGAAAAGACCTCTGATTCAGGGTCTATTAGTTGCACACTGATAAGACATGTCTCTAGAGGCAACCCTCCAAATTTGAGTCCATTTTGAGGTCTCTAACCCCGGAAACTTGATTAAAATCCAAAGGCTGTAAAACCTTCAAATATTTACAGTCTATACCACTGGACCTTTTGCCCAGTGGATTTTGACCTTGAAGCTTTCTAAAAAGCCTCCAATAACTTTCAAACCTTTGATCCTGACCCATTGAGCAGTAAACTTCATTTTGCTAGACCCATTTTGACCCCTAGTTGACTAGGGGGGTCAAAATGACCAAAATACCCCTATGGGGCTCAAATACCCATTTCAACCCAAATGGACTCCAAATTACTTGGAACCACTTCCAGTAAGTTTCAAATATCAAATCAAACCTATTGGACCCAAACCCAGACCCTGGGTCAACCTGGTTGACCAAGTCAACCTAGGTTGACTAAACAGACCCTTATGGGTCAAAACAAGCATTTTGACTGAATTGACCTCCCCAGACTTGGCGACCACCTCCAATGGTCTCCAAATATCAAATCAAACCTCTCCAGCCTAGACTCACCCCTTGAGTCAACCTGGTTTACCCAGTCAACATAGGTTGACCCAAGTCCCCCTTAAGACTTTAAATGTGTCATTTTAACCCATTTGACCCCTTTAAACCTTCAAATCAACTCCTATTTATGGCTTGATCACCTCTTAACCATTGGTAAATCAAACCCAAATCAATTTGGCTAAGTCAAAATTTTGATTTTGGTCAAACTTGTGTGTTTAGATCAAAACCACCACTAGCATTTGATCAAATCCCTATCAAGCTTTCAAATCATTTCTTTTAATTCCTTGACTCTTGCCAAATACATCATGAACCAAGTCATGGTCATTTTGACCAAGTCAACATTTGTAAACTTGGTCAAACTAGCTCAAGCTCCCTTGCTTGTTTTCAAACCTTAAATCCTAGTAATCAAAACTCTCCAAGTTAAATCCAACCTGCATCCATGACCTCCCACTGCCACCTCAGCCCCCCCCCCCCCCTTGACCTTTTGACTGGTCAATTTGGTTAACAAAGGGATTGTGGAGGAGCCCCATGGTTAAACTCACATGTAAGCCTCCTTCCCACTAATCTAGGCAGATAGGTTAGTCCTAAATGAGAGCTAAAGCTCTCTAATAGTCTCCCTAACCAAGCTCAGCCCTTGGTTTAGCCTTAAGTGGCAATCCCAAGTCCACCCAATGGGAGCAAGGCATGTCCAGCCTTTGGGGCAGCTTTCCAACTGTTCAAGGGACATGTGGCAATCATCTAGGAGCTCCCACAACTCGATCCTAGTCGTCCATTCATTCCAGGGATGTTTGAATAGGGTAAAACCCTCAAGGGAGCTGTCATTCTTAACCTAACACTCTCTCACCTATCTAAAGCTCCTACAGCCGAACTCTTATTTCGTTTGAGCTTTCTTGAACCTCATATACTCTTCCCCACTCAAACTTCACCAATAAAAAGTCACCGGCTACGAGTTTCCCTGCGAACCGAAGACGAATCCCATCCAAGTTGATTTCCTATCAATCCAAATGTTAAAAGCTCAAGAGATCTTCTACAAAATGGAGCGTGGACAGTCTAAAAATGCAACATGCCTTTAAATGGGTAAAACCGTCCATTATCATGGTAAAAAACTTAAACCCTTTGTAGATTCACTTAGCTCAAATTAGCTTTTTAATAAGCGCTTTTCGAACCATAATAGTATAACCCCGTTGATACTCTTCATAAATTGATTCTTTGTTTAAAATTCCAAGTCTAATGGTTGAACCGATCTCGAGAACGAGCTCAAAAATGGATTTTGGGGCTCGGTTTGCTGCTGCTAAAACTGAGCGCTATCTGGTCCGTTGATCTTTTGATCGACGGATCGGATCGATCCATTCCACGGATTTCCATGTCTGCGCGATCTAAGCTGTCATTCGGATCTCGATTTGACGGGATCATAGCCATCCATGCCAAACAGCGGAGGATCGAACGGTTGCTGAGGAATGCTGACTCATTCAAGTGGAAAGTGCATGGACCCCAGCTGCCGCCGCGTATTTAATGCCAATGATTGGCCGCCATTTCTGGCTGGCCGAATTAGAGGGCGCCATGTGGCCTTTTCGCCGCTAGAGATGAAAAAATGGGTTTAATTAATCTTAAAACCATTTAATCATCAGGATTTTTGAAAAATCATAGAAATTTCATTTTTTTATCAAAAATTTAAGTATTTTGTATCAATCTCTTCAGAATTTTAAGTACTTTAATTCAAAAAATATTTTAAATTAAAATATTTGATATATTTTAAATAATTTCAAGTATTGAATATTTTGATTTTAATTAATATTTTGTTAGATATAAATTCAAACATTTCCAAACTTTGAGTGTAATTATTTTTGAGATGTTTCCAACATCCAGAAATTTTTTCAAAATTATTTGAATTTTATTTTGACACTATTTTGAATTTATAAAATCTTAAATCAATACTTTAATAAAAAGTGTATATATATATACTTTGAATGCCATTTTCAAACCCTATTGCATGCAATTGATTCTAATTTGAAATTCTAAACAGAGATTGACATTTTGAAGTGTTTTGATGGGGATGATTAGTGGATAATTATCCTAATTATTCACTAATCAAGTTATTAATTATTTAAGTTAATTTAGTCCTTGCATGTTTAGGGAGCACACACCACTTAGTCTAGGTTCTCTTAGATCTAAGGACTTGTTTGATTGTATGTGTTTATTTATATGTTAAAGTTTGAGGGTTAGTTGGAACCTTGATTCGAACCTAATTAATCTAGTAACATCGTTAAGGACAAAAATTAAGGATATGTGTAGGGAACTTAGAAAAATTCTAATAATTATGGTACATCTCCTTCTGACTTGAAATTTGAACCACTTAAACTTAGTGACACTCTCAACCTTAGGAAAAATTTTCATTGGTTTTAGAGATCATTAAGACCCTTAATTAATTTTCATAAGTTCAAACCTTAATTAAACCCTTAAATGTTTCGGAAATTGTAATAAATCAAATTTAAACCCAAAAATTATGTATAACCACTCTAACAGACCAAAATTAAATCTTTAATCAATGAAAATTAAAACCAATTTAATTTGACAGATAATTAAAGCTTAATTTAATTTTAATTCAAATATAATATTTAATTACAATATTAATTAATAATAATTAAAAATTCCAAAATTTTTCCAAACACTTGGTTGGGTCATTCCAGACCTTTGGAGCTATTTTCAAGAGATTGGGAACTTATTTGGAGGAAAACCATAAAAGGCCTTTAATTAAACAATTTCAAAAAAATTCATTAAGTACCTAAAATATCTAAAATTCATAACTAATTAAAGAAAAATCCAAAACAGTCAAACTCACTTGCATTCAACTTATAATAATGTCTAATATTTATTAAAAATATTAAAGTTCCAGAAATCTATCAAAATAAATAGTCTCAAGATTCCACCTGATTAGACAAATCATAAAATACCAAAGGATAACTCATGGGTAGGCATCAAATGTTGCCAATTAGGAATATAAGACTAGCACTTCTATCACCCAAAATTGCTCACCCCTGGCAAAGTATTCCAGAAGATAAATTAGGTATCTCTGGAATATCTATTGAAAGCAACCCTGCAAACAGAATAATATTTATGGTAAGCTTCAAGGATCAGAACAAGCACCAGTCTCCAATGCGGCCATTCAAACACCGCATCTGAAAATTACAGTTATGATATTAAAAGAAGCATCAAAGGTGAGATTTCTTGTCTCATAAATAACAATTAAAGCACGAAAATTAACGACACAATACTTGGCCTATCAAAATACACCATGCACATATAGTGCGTGTACCGATGCCTGAATACCAGAGATAGTTTTCATGTATGGCCCTTTGCCAAATAAAAAAAATTCAGAATATATGAATAACCATCCTATTGACTGCAAAAGCCAAATTCCCCACAAGTTTGATTCTGGATGGTGAAATATTCAGAAAAAAAAAAAAAAAAAGATTTAGGATATTGATTTATAAGATATGAACAAGTAAGAGATCAAACAAATCACCTTTGATAATGGTATGAACATTGTTCAAACATAATAAGAAATACAGCGTGTAATGTTTTTCATTGCTACTAAAAATTTATCCAATTTAAAACTAATTGCTAAATTAGTTTTAAACAATGTGCGATATAAGATCATAAATTTCTTAATGATTTGAGCACATGTATATCACAAAAAGCATCAAATTTTTAAATCACTACATGGAGTGTGCATTGAATTGATAAGTTTATAAGCTTATGAAAGACTAAATCTTCACAGAATGTATGAAATTTTATTCTAACTACCCTTCATGATGAAGATTAAATAAATCTAATCATTAGCTTTAACCCTACTATTTTGGGTTATGAATTTTCATTTTCATTTACTCCTAAAATTTGCATGAGTGCTAAATTTATTTTTTGCAAATCTTTTTTAACTTATGTTCATGTTAGCTTGTCTACTTTTTTCCTTCTCAATCCTTCAAAACTAGATTTATTCACTTGTCATAAGGAATATAATTATAAACTTACAGTTTTATAAAAATTATCTTTAAGTCTACATAATTATTCCCTTATCATATAATATAATCCTAAGGTACTTTCCCTTTTAACCATTCAACCTGAACTCAGGAAATTATATTCTTCTGAATATCATCATTCTTTTATATAATATATCTAAGATACCTAAACTTATCACTTAGGTATTCCTTTATCTTCAAATAATATTGATTGATAAGCATTAATATTACGTTTACTAAAAGTGCATATCACAAGCTCAATTATTCTATTATAAGCTCTCTATCCTCTATAAGATTTTTCATGATTATAACTTTTAAATTATTTCAAGGGATGTCTTGACAATTAAAACCATCTATGAAAAGCACAAACCAAAGAATATCACTTGGCATACCTTTTTCTCCACATCTAATGAAAAAAATATAGAGTCAATGTTAATCCTTGATTTAATTCTACAATATTAGGAACTCATTAATCACTCCATGATTACTTTTAATACAAAACAATGTTTTACCATAAATATCTTTAATAACTTCCAACATACTTTAGGCGCACTTTTCTTCATTGATGCATACAAATTCAATTCATCTGGCACATGATCATGTCTTCTTGATATCAATAAAAATCATATGAAGATTATTTCTATGCTTTATATGCTTGTTAAATAATTATCTTAGGGGAAAAATCACTTCTGTAAACCTTTCAAGCATGACATTAAATTTATTCCTCATAACAAAAATAATTTATCAGTCCATGTTTTATTACTTTATATCATAACTTCATTATATGAATCAAAAGTTTATTTTTTTTTTTAGAATTAACATAATTTTGAATAACTCTTTTGTTCTTAAATATTGATAATAAAAAATTTCTTCTCCAATCATTTAACATCTTCTAAGTCAGCAAAATTCTATATAAATGAATTATTAACCAAGCTATTATAACATTCCCCATAATTCTCTAAATCTCAATCAAGTAATAAATATGCATCTAATATTTTACCTATCTAAATTTTCTTCAAAGCTAACTCTACTTCATTATTTTGGATTAATCTAAGTATATTTTAAGTCTATAGATATCTTATATTTCCTTGGCCATTTTATCTATTTCAATTTCTCCTTCCTATTATGTAAATTTAATCACTACTCTCTTTACAAAAAAAAGAAAAAGCTTTTTTATAATTATTATAAACCATGGTAGCATTTGTAATTTGCTACTCTGCAAAAGAACATTTATTTTTTTTAATTGCATCCTTATTCCACCAAATGTCCTTATACATGTATAGTCTATTTCTAGACTCTAGTAAAATTTCAAGTTTTGTTTTCTAGCTGTAGAAAATTTTTCCATCTAATTTTGGCTTCTACTTGCTATGGATGACAAGTTTTGTTCTTTGATTTTTGTAAGACCCCTCTGGCAAGCTTTTGTGTCTTCTTCCTACTACAATGGTTCTTTCATTCTATATCCATCACCATCATATTGACCTAACTAAGATCTATGGTTGTGAATAAGGAGAGTTCATTTAAAAGTAAGAGTAACGACATAGTGTTCATTAACATTTGTACATCCCAAAAATTTAAACCCAAACTAACTACTTTACATCTAAATTCCATCATATAATTTTGCTACACTTGCTCTTAACATACCTTAATCAATCATATAAATTATCCCTAGGTTATTTCCTGATGATCATACCCTTTCAGGTGAGCAATCCACCATGCCAAAGCAGGTTAGCTAAGTTCGATTGGTCAAAAGGAGACCATATCATGAGTGTCGTGCCTGAATAATGTAAAACAAGTCTCTTATTGGTCAATCCATACATCCAATGTATATAAATCGATTGTCCCATCATAATTAAGAATTTACATCTAGACAGCAAGATCATTGTGTTGATCTCTGATTCCAGACTGTTGGAATTGCAATTCAAAATTGTTTCTTGCTGTTTCTATAATTCCAATAGTAGCAGCTAGGGATTCTAGCAATTGTAAAAGGCAACAGTGGGTGGCCAATGGCTGGAAGATCTACAGGAGATGGCGGAGAGGATCTACAATAGTTTCCTAGTTTCTGAAGGAAGGCGACAAAGTTGTGCTAACAGAGAATTGAAATATAGCCAATGACTTTGATAGCTAAGGTGGGCCAGCAACTACAAGGAGATAAGAGGAGAACAATAAAGAGGATTAAAGAGAACGGATTTGATTTCTATTACAGGAATCAAGCATGTTTATGAGAAATTATAACAAGAATTTAATTAAATTCAAGGTTATCCCTCTTACTAACTCAATACAACAACAACAATAAGCTTTTATCCCACTACGTGAGGTTGGCCGAAAAAATTATCCTAACTAAATAACTACACAATTCAAGAGAAATATTATCATTTCGTAAACTAATCAATAAAATAAGAATGTTTAAATTTAAATTAAAAATACAAATTTATTAAAACATGTTTAAAATTCACTCAAATCATATTGTCCAGTGGATCACTCTCCAATGGTCCAATTTTTTGGCCTCTCAATCTTCATCGCCATGCATGTGAGCAGCAATCCATATGCGTCTATGAAATCTTAATGAATAGATCATCAATCTCAATGGTATGATCTAAAAATTAACAATCCTAGCAATCTCCATCAAGAGATTGAATCGTTAAAATTTTAATGCTCATGATATGTTACCTCTTAATGATGTAATGTCCATATCAAAATCATGAATGATCCCATCAATTAACCTCTTGAATTGAACCCTAGATCAATTTTCTATTCACTATTAATGAATCACATTTCTATTATTAATCTTTCCAACATTAAATGATTTATAATCTTCCTTAATATTCTTAGATTATTTTCCTTTTGCATATAATTCTTGCAAAAATCAATAGTTGATCTTTATATAATCATTGTGTAATCAATTACCATCTATCAATTCAAAGGCCATAAATACCATGTAGCAAATCTAAATGCTATGACTACTTAAATCCCATTTTAATCCAACTTTACGCTAAATCTAGGATTTAGTAAATATTGGAGGGAAGTAGGATTTCAAATATTTACACCAATTCTCCTCATTATGCTTCTTCCCTAAATTTAATTCCCACATCTTATAAGTATTTATCAATAAATTACTATGACTTGTCCATATTTAACATCTATCATACCATGCATAATTCATTATTTAACTCATCTAGGGTTTACTAAATCTAGATTTATAAAATTTATTAAATCTTACTTGAATCAAATCCTATTTGTCGCCAAAAAACACCTTAGGGTAAATCTTACCAAACAGTTTCTAGGGTATGAAAATCCTACTTCTTGGTTAAATCTCATTTTTTTGCTTCCCCAATTTGGGTTTCATGGGATTTCATAAATCCTACGGGAGAGGTGTTCGGATATTGACATCCCTTCCTTTGTCTATTGCTCCTTACCCTTGAACTCCTCTGCCCTTCATATTCTCTTCGCTGCTGTGCTGGATTACTCACAGTTAAAACGCCCTTCTAGCTTCTTCATCATGCTCGGCTCCTCCATCATGCTCATCAAAGACCAACTAGCTGTAACTAAATGATCCTAACACTTATCCTTCCTGACTCATCTTACTGCCTCGGCATATTCGTTGTTTCTCCGACAATTTTGGATTAAGTTCTAGTTTTCATTGCCTATATGCAGCTCCTTTACTGAACAAAGACCCGTAAAGAAAATATGACACAGAATATTGATAAAAATGAAAAGGTACAAAAAGTTTATTTTGATCGGTTGCTATCTGCTTATGTAGCCAAATGTCAAAATTATCAGAATAATAAAGATCCAAATCTAAGCTTGCTGAGACTGAGAAAATGGGAGAAAGTTAAAGATTTACTAGAGAGGAGTGTTCTCTTGCCGATGTTAGGGCAGCCAACGATGAGGACGCCCGGCTTGCTCTGGTGAGAGCTCATAGTACCTTCTTCCTCTGCGTCCATCTCCCTCCCCATCGACACGGATACAAAAGCTAGAGACTTTAACCCTGATCCCGATCTCTCCTCCTCCTCTTATGTATTTCTGTTCGTAAGAGATCAACGAACTGGTTGATTGTGTAGAAGAAGCCCCTTGCCTGCCCAAATTGACCCTGGCCCGAAAATTGGGCCCGGATGGGTTAAACTTTTTTTAATTACACACACAAAAACCTATCATTTACAAAACTAACACTATCTTTCATTTTTTTCCCCAATATTAAAATTCACAACAAAGTGTTTACTTACATATTTTTCTTTAGTCAAATTTCTGACAATTTAATAATGACACATGTAAATACATTAATTGACTAATTCACAAAAAAATGGCATAGTTGTTAGTTTTGTAAATATTTGAATTTTAACTGTTATGTGTAAAATTTTTCATATTTTTTAAGTTAGGTTAACTTAACGCACACATCTAATTACAAAAATAAGGAATATTTTGTTACATTCAACCTAAAAAATAGTATATGGTTGATGTCGATCAAATAACATTGATTAGGTCAGGCGAGTTGTTTATCTTCTAGAGATTTTTTTTTTTTTTTTTTTTTTTTTTTTTTTTGAGAAAGTGAAGCCTAAGAAAAATGTGTAAATAGAATTATTGAAAAAAAAAATTGTGTAAGGATATACTCGTAAAAAAATGTTTAGATGGGGCTTTATAGCCTTAAATTTGTTTGAGATAAGTGTAAAATAATTTATGTAAGCAAATCCGGGAGTTTTATAGCTCGTCATACTTAAGAATTTGATCCAACTTGAATTATGGAGATCAACTTTAGAATCTAAAAGTTTTTGTTTGAGTAGATTTAAAATTGAATTCATAGAATATAATTTTAGTAGTAATAGTTCTAATGGGGGGATTGTAACTTTGGACAATCAAGTTATTAATAAGAGTACATGTGTTAGATATTTTAGATCTATTATTCAGAATGATAGCGAAATAAATAGATGATGATATTATTAGTAGAATTCAAATTGGTGGTTGAAGTGGAGGAATGCATCCTACTTGTTGCATCATAGAAAATTACCCTTCAAACTTAAGGGATAAATCTATAAGATTGTGATGAGACTTGCAATACTTATGGCGCAGAATGTTGGACATTAAAACATAAGCATAATTTTTATTGCCTCAGGTTACCTAACGTAGAGATACATCAGGTAGCCTATAATATATCGCCACGTGCTCTTACTCTTTACCGCGCAGCCCAACGACCCAACCCGAAACGAATATGCGCGGTATTTGCTCGGTATTGCTAGGTACTACTCGGTATTTGCTCGGTACTTGCTCGGAAAAGGAAGAAATGGCTGCCCCCTTAAATTTCAGAGAGAAACAAAGATGAAGGTAGGGAGAGCTGCACGAGAAAAGATCCCTGTGTGCTGGTTGAGTTCGGTTGCACACAGGAGAGCTTCTTCCTCCCTCTGGTATGGTCGGACGGACGTTAGAAACGCAAGCAAGAGGGCGCTGGAGGGGTCCCTCGCTCCACCTGGGTCGCGCGACAGCGGTAGAGCCGCAGCTGCGGCTCTTTCTTTCCCTGGTTTCACGTGAGAAAGGTCCCGGTTTCTTTCCCTCGCTCCGACCGGCTCTGCTCTCCCTTACTCTCGTTCGGACGAGCACATGCAAGCAGGAAGAACTCCGCTCTCTCCTTCGGCTGGAAAGACCGCACGGAACCACTTCCTCTCCGTTGCTCTCTCTCTCTCACTCTCTGTGTCGGGACGAACCTCCTCCTACCGAGCGTCCAGGCGGGCAAATACCGAGCATTACCAAGCAAGTACCGAGCAAATACGGAGCATTATCGAGCAAGTACCGAGCAATACCGAGCGTCTAGGCGAGCAAATACTGAGCAAATACCGAGCATTACCGAGCAAGTACCGAGCAAATACCGAGCATTACCGAGCAAGTACCGAGCAAGTACCGAGCAAATACTGAGCAATACTGAGCAAATAACAAGTAGTACCTAGCAAATACTGAGCAATACGTGAACATAGTAATCCCGGATTCGTTCCGGGTTGGGTCGTCGGGCCGCGCGGTAATGAGTAAGAGCACGTGGCGATATATTATAGGCTACCTGATGTATCTTTACGTCAGGTAACTTGAGGCAATAAAAATTCCTCAAGATGATAGATGATAGATAGGGTCTTTGCTTATCGAAAAGTTCTTGAAAAATCACATTAATTTGAAACAAAAAAAATATCAAAAGTTATCAAGTGTCCAACAGAATTCGCAATAAAAACTCCCCTAAGGGCCTCATGCCTTCTTAACTTCAAGGGGGTCTCACACATCTTTCAACATAGCAAAACAACTTCAATCATGACATAATTCATCACATCACAAAATAATATGATCTCAACACACAAAAAGGAACCAATCATCATAATATATCACACCACAATAATATATATCACATGGACCTAGGGTTCCTAAATACACAAGATATAGAGTTTGCTAATTATGAGTCATTTTGAAGGGTTTCATCCACATTGCCTTTCAAGGGTGGTTTTCTTGAGTACACATGACATTAACTCAATGTATTGAATAGGCTTTTTTTAAAAGTTAAATTTTATTTAATTTATGAAACTTTTTGAATTATGATAAAAATACAATTACATAAATTAATCAACATGGAAGATTTTTTACAAAACAAAAAACATTAAATAGAATTAAACTTCTTGAATGAATTGTATTTGAATGATATTTTCTTTAATTTTTATAAATTTAAAAAATATATCATTAATGAAGTTGATTTTATAAGGCAATTCATTAAATTCTTTTTAAAGAGGAATTATAAATTTGTTCAAGATTTGACTTGCAATGCATTTATATAATCTAAATTAATGATAAATTAAATTTTTGTTTGTTTTTAATTTCAAGAAAATAGAATAAAATGCTCTGATTTTATAAAATAATATATTCCACAGAATAAAATGAAATGAAAGAAGTTAATATAATAAATGATTTTTTTTTAATTCAAAGTAATATGTAAAAATTTATCTAAAGAATTACTTAGATTTTCTTGAATGTTATGAATGTAAATTAAATATTTTTTTATCAATTTTTCTTCGAAAAACACATTGAGCTTAAGCGAGTTTATTCTGTATTAAAGTTAGCTTGTTTAATTATTTATTTGTTAAAAATTGGCTTGCATATAAAATTGTTCGTGAGTTATGATACGTCATCTAAAATTTCTTTGATCGAGAACGAATCTCGAGGCATATTCAAGTTGAAAACTTTCAAAATTAAATTCGGGATCATCTGAATTCAAAATTTAGCAAACTTACAGTCAACTGAACGTCTCAAAGAGAAGAACCTAATGACACCAAATTCGGTCCAACCCGAGTCCAAATTAAATGGGTCCAAATTGGGGGCCCAAACCTTATTTTGAAGGATCAAAGCATTATTTGGATGACAAAATGATATCCAAATATGTCATGCTTATAGTCAAATTGAGCGGCTCGGCGAGACAAATCCAACAAGCCCAAGATCGTCGAATTCCGACATCGTTAAGGCACTTAAAAACTTTTTATGATCGGGGAATCAATACAAGCCATCCAATGAAACACTTTGAACCTGCCTCGAATCTTCTATATATTTACGGGATGTGTGCCACTCATTAAAATATATAAATAGACTCCAACTCTCTACATGAGGAGGTCCTTTGGCTAGAGATTGGATAGAACTCTGAAGCTTCGTCGGACCACCCGGCCGCCGACCGCCGCCAGACTTCCACTTGGCCGCCGCTTGACTTCCACACACCTGCTGGACTTCAGCCCCGCCGCATACCACCATTAAACTTCCACCTGGCCCCAGACTGTCGTCGGACTTCAGCTCAACCTTCGTCGAACCACCGCCCGGTCGCCAGCCACCGTTGGACTTCCACTCGACCGCCGACCGTCGCCAGACTTCAGCCATACATTCGTCGGACCACCTGGCCTCTAAACACCGCCAGGCTTCCACCTGACAACTGCCTGACTTCCACCCGACCACCACCTGACTTCCACCCAGCCGTCGAACGCTGTCGGACTTCCCCCTGGCCGCAAATCGCTGCTGGGCTTCAGCTTGACGTTCGTCGGACAACCGCCCGGCCGCCGAATGCCGCCGAACTTCCACCCGGCCACATACAGTCAACAGACTTCTACCCAACCTTTGTCGAACCACTCAGGCGTTGACTGCCATCAAACTTCCACCCGGACGCCTGACTTTCGCCCTGCTGCTGACCGCTGTCAAACTTCCACATGGTCACAGAGTGTCGCCAAAATTCAGCTCGACATTTGTTCGGGCCACTGCCTGGCCACTAACTGCCGCCAGACTTCCACCCGGTTGTCGCCAGACTTCATCCCGACCTTTATCGGACCACCCAGCCACTGCCTGACTTCCATCCGGCCGCTAACTTCTGTTGGACTTCCACCTGGCTACAGACCGCCGCTGGACTTCAACTCGACCATCGTTAGACCATCGCTTGGCCCTTGACCGCCGCTAGACTTCCACCCAGCCGCTAACCGTCGTCTGACTTCCACCAGACCGTTTGACTTCAGTCCGGCGCCGACCTCCGCCGGACTTCTGCCCAACATTTGTCAAATCATTCCCCGCCAGCCGAACTTCTGCACTGACGCCGTTGTACTTCTACCCTACCGTCACCAAAACTTTGTCTAACTCTCCAAACCACTATAATTTGACCGCATCTAAGTCGAGGAACAGGTCAACTCTTATAATTCACTCAAATTTAGTGAAATCTTTTCACCTAAGTGAGGTCTCGTGATTTTTCCCTCCTCAGACTTTCCACATAAAAGAGATTAGATGTTTTACTTCTCTCTTTCCGTTTGTATGCTAGAAATTTGTTCATCACTAAGACGAAAAGCTTACTCACTCTACCACCGCGAATCATTTAGCCCGTTACAAGTATCAAGTTCATGCTACCTAGTTTGAGTTTAATCAAAAAACAAGCCCATTTCAATAAAATAAAATAAATAAATAATAAATTAATCATGATAGAATTATTCTACTTATATATTAGGGAACTAATGAATCTTAAAAATTAAAATATACTTGATAACTCAAAATTGCTTTTTTATTACCACATAACTCAATTTATTTGTAGTTTAAAAAAGGGTGGTGTTGTCATTACTAATGTGATGATGGTGGGCCAAATATAGAAGCGTCAGCAATGTGTTTAGGGCTGGTTGGCACTTGGCAGCAAACACAAGGTAGGTTGATGGGGCGTTGGCCAATGACATGTCATGCCCTGAGATCTAAAGTGAAAGAATTTCATCTCTTTTCTCTTTATTCGTTTATCGTTATTCTTACAATTCAATTAACAACCAATGTTCATTTACAATCAGATCATTCACAACCAGAGCTGACTAATTATATTTAATAAAATATAAACAAATATATACAATGAAGCATAAAAATATATTACTACATCCAATATTGGCATTCCACTATAAGGTTCAAAGTCTCAAAATAATATGTACACTAGCCACGACATGCTATAAAAGAATACATAAAACCAGAGAATTGAAAATAAAACTAAATCATCATCAATGTCTAGCCCTAAGCTGAATAATCTTTACCTTTACTTAAAATCATATAAAAATCATGTAACGAGCATAAAAGTCCATCAAGAAATCAAAACTCATAAGTGCACTCAATATAATACAAAAGAATCAATATGACTGTTCCAGCACGATCCATATTAATCAATAATCAATAGTCTATCAATATAAGTAATAAATAATCTATAAATTTTGTATCAATCAATAGTAAAACCAATATGCTTAGTAAAACCAAAAGAGATTTATTAAATCATAAGAAAAATGACTATCAATCAATGAGTCATGTCAGTATGTCGTGTAATATTATATTAGTATCTATGCAAGTTCTATTAATATGACTTTAGTTCCATCCATTAGTTAGTTCAATATATTATTATGTATATACAATCTTGAATACAATTATTATGAGCAAGGTAATAGATCTAACTTTAATGTAATATTTTCATCCTTCCAACCCAACCATCATCCAGTTGGCCATCACTTTTTAATTTAATATCTACCTTCGACTAGTTGGTCATTGATCTTTATCTTACCATCATTATTCATTATCTTAAATCAATTCATAAGTAACTTTTAATAATTAATGAAGAGTCGTCACTCTTTATCTGTCGGCATAATCAATCAATTGATTATAGGCTATAGCCAGGAGTACACCACCATCCTTTTATTTTGATAAAAGTCAGTCAACCCACCCTCTTGTATATGATATTACTTTTTCATATCAAACTCATATTAATTATAGTGTTAGCAGCTATCCTTTCTTTCTTATATGCAAATGTCATTTTTATCTCATATTAGTTATGTCATTTTTCTATGCAATGTAGTCATATCAACTATGAAATATAATAGTCCATAAAGTGCAATGAAATTTACAAAATCTGTATAATATATATATGCATTTACTTCTGAAAATCATACCTTCCAATTTACTATACGAAATTTAATATATTATAGTCAAAATGCTCGTGAAGATTATATCTATCATATGCAAAAAATTACATGATGAAAGCTTGATAATTAAGGAGAAAATATATTTTATCAATTTTCAGAAGATTAAAATAGTAGAAATAAAAAACATTGAAAACAAGAGTAAGAGTATAGTCACTTATTTCAAATAGAATAAAATAAATAACAGAAACATCAGGCAAAAAATTCCTAGAGATCGAGCTTCCTCTCTCTTCTCTCTCTCCTCTCCTCTCTCCCTTCTCTTCCTCTCCTCTTTCCTTTACTTCCCATCCTTCCCAGCCAAGCATAACAAAAATCACTCATGACAATTGCCAATGAAACTTTTATTTTTTATCACTCGTTAGGGTACTAATGTAGACCTATCGTAGGATAACAAACTAAGTCAAACCTACCATTATCGTGACCATTTCTAATTGAATATAGTTGTATGTTAATAATTAGGAAGAACATTTTAAATCAATGCATGTTAACTCCAGGGTGTTATCATAAAGCTTAAATTAAGGTTTTGTTTCGGACATGTTTCGTACTTCTTTATAAAGCAGTTTTTTAGTAAAAAAAAAATTAGTTTGAAAATTTTTTATACTTAAAAGTTGCTTTTGAAAGCAAAAAGAAAACTATCACAAAAGAAGCCTAAATCTATTAAGTTGAAAATGAATCAACTAAGGGATAGTAAAAGAGGAAAATATTATAAATATGCAAAAATTCAAGCTAAAGAAATGCCAACTCTAATTTAGAGGGCTTCCTTTAATCCAAGGTTCAATAGTATTTCCCACATCTTTTTTTTTCTTTTTGCATAATATTTATCTCATAAAAATTCACATACTTGTATTTGATTAATTAACTTATGTTGGGGATGAGGAAGAGTAAACACTACAATGACGAAACAAGCAAAACACTATGGAGCCACACCATATCAAGAAATCCACTATAAAAATTGGGAGAAATAAGTGCATATCTCTCTTCTTTATCACTCTCCCCTTGCTTCTCTTCTAAAATGCATTATTCTCTCCATGTGTTACTCAAAATATAAGAGAAAGTCAAGTAAAATAACTTCAAAGGACGCAACCCCTCAGAAAAATTAAAAAGAAAATCGTTCGATGTGGCGCCAATTATGAGCACTCCAAAGTTTGAAACTCTATCTTGATATGTTGCGGCATCGTATCTAGATTGCTACGATGCTCCACTCTTTGTCGTTCAATGCTGGGGCACTTGGATATGCAGCACCAGGGCATTGTACAAAAAAAAAAAAAAAATTTGTAAACCCCCCGCAACCCCCAACGAGCATGAGAAACTTGAGGTCCAAGGCAACAGAACAACCTGATTGATCAACACAAGGAGATTCCACACATAAAAACTTAGCCCTTGACCTTTTTGATAGCCTTAGTAATGCTTAATTACTTAAAAACAATTAGCCATAGGGTTCATATTAGGAGAGTTGATGCATCATGAAGCCTATGATCTAATGACCATAACCAACACAGACTTAACATGAATGCATCATCTAAGGCTAAATTGCCTCTTTGCCTATCATGCTAGCTAGTCCTAACCTCTATGGCAAAGTGGCACCCCATTGCACTATCTAATGTGTTAAATGTTAATGGATGCTAATAATGATATAGCCTCTAATGTTAGAAGACATCAAATAGTGATAAGAGCCCCACCAATGTAGAAATATCAATCGAAATCGCAGGACAATTACTCGCTAAAATCTTAAAATGATGTGACAAATTCTCACCACTATTTAAGTCAATAGAGGGCAACAACAACACACCTAGTACGATAACAATATATTTCCATGCCATCATCTTCCTTCTCAACTTAGATTAATTTTCTTTGTGCTCGAGTGTCTAGTTCCCTCTCAACAAATGTTGAATTTCCTTGTGAATGCTCTAATAATATCAACTTAATCTTCTACCCTCAACAAGTCAATGAATCCTTTTTCACCTCAAGGCTCTCTTCCTTCTCACATTGACCAGTAGATAATACTCGCCAAGGGTGTGAGTCAAGCCGGCTCGTAAGTCAAATCAAGCTAGCTCATATATAAGCCTAACTCGATGAGCTAATGAGTTAAACTTGAGTCAGCTCGACTCAACTCGTTAGCTTACAAATGAACTCATTTATAAAATATATTAGGATCTAAAATTTTAAGTGCAAAAATGTTTAAAATATTTAAAAATATCAAGTAAATCTTTATTACTTTTCTTAAAACTTTCTTTTTTTTATCATTTTATTATAATAGTTGCTTAAATCATATTTTTATCCATCTTACATCCGAGCTGACTCATAAGTCAGCTCAGACTTATAGATTAAAACTCAAGCTCGAGCACTAACTCGAGTAATTAATCAAGCTCAATCTCAAATTAAACGTGCCTCGCATTCAGCTCGACGCCTGCCTTAATGAAAACTTAGCACACCAAAGATGTCTTCTTGATTCAAATCCTTCCAGTTTCTTGTCAACAAGCCACACCCCCCATGCTAACAACTTAACATTCTAGAGCTATTTCACCCAACAAATGCATTCAAATAGGACATCTAATCCTGCACCCATTAATAATGTACAAAATATTTAATTAAAATTATTTTTTTAATTATTTAATTTGATTTAAATCATATAAATAAATATTGAATATTATTCATACATCACATTTACCTAATAATTTTACAAATAATTTTGATGAGCAATATTCACTCAAAAAAATAAATTTTACTGCTTGCAAAGTGAACAAGAAACCCACACGACCAAGGAAATTTTCAGTGGACTCTTTATTACAACAAAGCTGGCTGTACCTTAAAAGCAATAGCATCTCCACATCAAAGCATCAAAAGATAAAACAAAATTAAGGAATAAAATTCATCAGCATAGTAACAAAAGGCTACAGAACTAATCTCACAATGTAAAATGAATAGAAAAAAGCTAAGCATTCAAGCAACCTTCATCACCCTTAAAATGTCATCAACATTAGTATATTATTACCTCTTGCAGCTTCTCTTTCTTCTCTTCTTATGTATTTCATAATCTTCTTCTCCTCCTTCATCAAACATTCTAACTTTCCACACCTCGCATCAATTCTGTTTTGCCTGCTGCTTTTGCTTTGCACCAACTGCGAAGAATTCTGTAATGACCTCAAGAGGCATTCCCTTGGTCTCAGGTACCTTGAGGAAGACGAAGAAAAATGCAATGACACAGACAATGGCATAAATCCCAAAGACACCAGCAAGGCCAATGCTGTTGAGCATGACAGGGAGGGAGTATGTGACTATGATGTCGCCGATCCAAAAGACGAGGGCGCAAATGGCTATGCAGATGCCGCGAACCCTGGTGGGGAAGATCTCTGCGCAGAGAATATTGGGGATTGGGCCAAATCCCATGACGAAGCAGCAGAAATAGGCGATGACACTGACCGTGGAGAGCACGGCATGAGCCACCGTTCCGAGCTCGACTAAATTTGCTATGATCAGTACAAGGAGTGAACAAATGAGGATTGGAATGGTGGAGAGGAGAAGAAACCTGCATGAGAGCAATGGAAGCATACGTGTTATTACAAGGAAAATCCGAGAAAATAAGCACATATTAGTTTTTGATTTTGCTTGTTTTGATTATGCTGAAGGTGAGCTTAAGGTGGTTTTATGTGGAACGTTCATCAATGGAGCTGGTGCTTGTTGTTCATGAATAAAAAGTTGGCCCCTTCTCTCAAATTGGTCATAAAAAATGGTAAAGCCACTCATCCGCCTGAGCATCCTCATCTCTACAACACTTAACTTAGTAATATGCTTCTCTTTTAATGGCCAACATTCGGCACCATAAAGCATTGTAGGTCTCACCACCATTTTATAGAATTTTCCATTAAGTTTGAAGGGAACTTTTCTATCACACAACAAGCATGATGCATTCCTCCACTTCAACCATCCAACTTAAATTCTACTGATAATATCCCCATCTATTTCACCGTTACTCTGAACAATAAATCCAAGATATCTAAACCGTGTATTCTTATTAATGACTTGATCGCCCAAAGTCACAATCCCTTCACTAGGTCTATTAATTTTAAAATTACACTCCATATATTCAATTCTAGATCTATCTACTCAAGTGAAAACCTTTAGACTCTACAGTTGACCTCCATAATTCAAGTTTACCTTCAACTCCCTCTATAGTCCTAACTTCTGAGATTAAAACAAACATCTAAAAAGCGTAGGGATTATTTTGATCATTTACTCATTTTTAAGCACACTGTTTATCAAATTGAGTTTTCTACCTTCAAGCAACCAAATGGGGTATTAGATAAGATTTGGGGATATGTAGTAAACAATGTAAAACAAAACGACAAGTTGAACAGATAATAAACCTTCTCTTCCAGGGGTAGATCTCGAGTTGCTTAGAGGTGTATTTCTCAGAGGGCTTCGCCTGGGTCCTTTCTCCTCGGCACTCATGCGTGAAACGTTCCGTTTATATGCGGATCTAATCCATCGAGTAGAGGCTCAAATCTCCACCGACAAAGCCATTAATGCTCATAGGAAACAATTTGAGCAGACAACCGGGAAGCGCAAAAATCCCCCAGGGCTAAAAAATACATCCTCACAAAGGAAGAAGCAATGAAACTACAATCTTCCTCCTCGACCATTACATCCACGACGAGAGCCTCGACAATAAAAGGAGTACACACCACTCAATGCATCCCGAGCGAATGTATTGATGGTCATCCGAGATCAAGAGAGTGTGAAGTGACCGTACCCTTTAAAGCTGAATGTATGGAACCAAGAGCAATATTGTCATTTCCACCGCAGTCGTGGACACACTACTGAAGCATGCAGGCAGCTCAAGGAGGAAATTGAGAGACTGATCCGACAAGGATATCTCCGACAGTTCGTCAAGAATCCACAAGCCCGAGATGAGGTTAGCCCGACTGGGGGGCAGAGTCAACAACAAAGGCAGTCGATAAACAATCACCAAATAGTGGGGGAGATCAAAATCATCGATGGAAGCCCATCAACGCCTTGTCAAGTTCTAATCGCAGAGAACAAGGAGCCACCAACAAAAAAGCTTCATGTCGATCACTCCATCACCTTCGAGGAGTCCGATCTAGAAGGCGTAAAGACCCCTCATCAAGATCCACTGGTGATTAGCGCAGGAATCAGCGACCCATGATACAATGTTAAAAGGATCTTGGTTGACAATGGAAGCTCAGTAGATGTTCTATTCCACTTTTCTTAGCATGGGCCTATCCAGAGAGAAACTCCAGCCTGCTGTCGGTCCACTATACAGATTTGACAACCGACCTGTAAGAGTTGAAGGAACCATTAATCTCCCGATCATACTTGGAGAATTCCCCCGCCAAGTTGAGCACCCCATTCTGTTCATTGTAGTGAAATTCGAATCAGCCTACAATGCGATCTTTGGAAGGCCACTCCAAACAATCTTTGGGGCTATTGCTTCAATTCCCCACTTAAAGCTCAAGTTTCCTACCCCATCGGGAATCAGAACCGTACGAGGAGATCAACAAGTAGCACAATCATGCTATCTTAGGCAAGCTCAACCACACTCATCAGTTACTCTAAGCATCGAGGACTTCGATCTTCGGAATGAAGATACCCCTCAAAGGGCCTCCCCTGTTGAAGATCTTACTTGTGTCTCTCTATCAGAAGAGCATCCATCGAGAACAGTACAGATCGGATCGCTCCTCTCAGATGCAGAGAAAAAAGAGTACGTAAACTTTCTACGTACAAACCAAGATGTATTTGCATGGAGTTCGGCTGATATGCCCGGCATCAATCCTGAAGTAATCATGCACTCCCTCAAGATCAACCCAGCATGTAAACTAGTGATCCAAAAGAAACGAAACTTTGCGCTAGAACGTCAGATGGAAATCGAGCAGGAGGTTGATAAGCTTTTAAATGCAAGATTTATAAGGGAAGTACACTATCCCGCTTGGTTGCCCAACGTCATGATGGTTCGAAAGGCAAGTGGAACTTGGAGAATGTGTGTAGACTACATTGATCTCAATAAGGCCTGCCCCAAGGACAATTTCCCGCTTCCCCTTATTGACCAGCTAGTTGATGCCACCTCCGAACATCAGATACTAAGCTTCATAGATGCTTATTCTGGATACAATCAAATACAAATGGATCCTGCTGGTGAGGAGGCAATAGCTTTTCAAATAGATAAAGGATTGTATTGCTACCTAGTAATGCCGTTCGGGCTAAAAAATGCAGGGGCAACATACCAACGACTGATGAATAAAGTTTTTAATAACCTTATCGGACGTACCATGGAAGTCTATGTAGACGACATGCTAGTAAAGAGTCTCGAGAAATCCCAACATATCTCAGATTTGGAAGAATGTTTATGCCTCCTTCGATCTTACAACATGCGCCTCAACCCCTCCAAATGTGCATTTGGAGTTGCCTTAAGAAAATTTTTGGGGTTCATGGTTACCCATCGAGGGATTGAGGTCAACCCGGAAAATATCAAGGCCCTAAGGGACATGCTACCCCCAAGAAATATCAAAGAAGTCCAGAGATTGAACGGAAGGATTGCAACACTCTCTCGATTCCTGGCTCGTTTATGAGACAAATACTTGCCTTTCTTCAAGATTCTCAGAGGTGCTCATAGCTCAGGATTTCAGTGGATCGATAAATGCCAAGAGGCTTTCGAGCAACTCCAAACTTATCTAGCCTCACCATCGCTACTCTCGAAGCTGGTTTCAGGAGAAATTTTATATATGTATATGGCCGTCTCGTCCCAGGCTATAAGTTCGGTCTTGGTTTGGGTGGAGGATAATTCAACGCCCAGTCTATTACATTAGCAAGGTACTTTCAGAGAATGAGACATGTTATCCATTGGCAGATAAAACAGTCTTAGCATTAGTCTTCTCAGCAAGAAAGTTACGACCTTATTTTCAAACACACGCGATCAAGGTTTATACAAACCTACCGTTGAAAAGCATTCTCCAAAAACCCGAGGCATCTGGAAGATTGATCAAATGGTCAGTGGAGCTCGGGGAGTTCGATATACAGTTCCTACCTAGACCCGACATCAAGTCACAAGTGCTTGCTGATTTTGTGATCGAATGCACTAGCCACACCTCTATTGAATCACTTGATGTGTCTCCTTCCTCTTCCACCTGGATATTATATGTCGACGGGGCTTCTGGGAGTTCTGGTGCTGGCGCTGGAATCTTATTGATCTCCCCACAGAAAGCCACACTCGAATACGGGCTTAGATTGAAGTTCTCAGCAACAAACAACATCACTGAATATGAAGCTCTAATCGCCTGATTGAGATTGGCAATCAGTTGCGAAGTACAGGACTTAGTGATTTACACTGATTCCCAACTAGTCGCCTTTCAGGTAGAAGGGGAGTTTGATGCTAACCATCCATTGTTGACCCAGTATTTCCAGATAGTTAAATTCTTATTGGTCCAAATAACGAAGCATTAGATCATCCATCCTTCGAGAACATAACGCAAGGGCAGACTCTCTCTCTAAACTGGCCACTTCTACGACAGGAGACATTTTCAAAAGAAAACACATTGAGTAGATCCATTTCCCGAGTGTGCAAGGCCCATGGGTGATTCAATCAATAGATAAATCAAAAGAAGCTTCTTGGATCGACCCCATTCTCACTTTCCTACAAGAGGGCATTCTCCCTGAAGACCCAACAGTGGCGGTACGACTCCGGAAGTAGGCAACAAACTTTACCATTATCAATGGAGAATTATACAAACAATCTTTCATAGGGCCATACCTCAAATGTCTTCCTCCTTCATGGGCAAACTATGCACTCCGAGAAGTACATTCAGACATTTGTGGGGAACATCTAGGCGGAAGGGCGCTAGCCCAAAAGGTCCTGAGACAGGGATTTTACTGGCCAACCATAAAATAGGATTCATTAGAGCTCGTACAAAAATGTAACAGTTGCCAGTTACATGCCAACCTCACTCATCTACCTGCTATAGAGATCTCAACATTACAGAGTCCCTGGCCTTTCGCCCAATGGGGGATCGACATAATAGGACCCTTTCCTATAGCCACGGGATAGCAGAAGTTCATCATCTTGGCTGTGGACTATTTCACAAAGTGGGTAGAAGCAGAACCTCTGGCCAAGATCACCACATTTTGTAAAGATCTCCACATTCAACTAGTACACACGGCTATGGCCCATCCTCATACTAATGGACAGACAGAGGTCACTAATCGAACCATTCTTAGAGGATTGAAGACACTGCTGGATAAGGCTGGGGGGCAATGGGCTAACGAGCTCCCAAATGTCCTGTGGACCTATCGTACTACAGCAAGGACTCCAACAGGAGAGACGCCGTATAACCTCTGCTTTGGCACAGAGGCTATCATTCCCGTCAACATTTGAGTCCCAAGTCATAGAGTACAAACTTTTGACTCTAATACCAACGACGAAAAACTCAGGTACAACATAGACCTCTTTTTTATAAGTAAGAGACGAGAGGATGCTTAAGGTTGCTGCCTACCACCAGAGAGTTTCCCGTCACTATAACAGAAGGATGAAGCTGCGATATATATCGGTAGGAGATCTGGTCCTACGCAGCGTTGAGGCGGCAGGCAAAGGCCCTCAACAAAATAAACTTTCCCCCCTCTGGGAAGGTCCATACCTAGTAGCAGCTATGGTAAAGCCTGCGACTTTCAAATTAAAGGATGCTAAAGGGAAGATGCTTCCTCGGACTTGGAATATTGAAAATCTCCGCAGATACTATCAGTAGAGTGTAATGGTGTCGCTTAGTGTTGTATGCCTTTAGTATTATGTACTTTCAATACTGTGTGTGTCTCTAATTTTGAACGTTGTTTGTGATGTTTGTAGTTTCTCCCTCCCTTAAGCTATCTTTGGGAGCTATGTTCTTTGTTTAAAAGCAGTAAAGACTTTATTTCTTTGTCTTCCTCGAGAAAAATTGTTTTAAGTTATGAACTTCAATATCTTTGATTCGAGCAGCACATAATTATTATTATAGCTCAGTCATTAGATGATCAATCCCTGGGGGATTCGGTCCGACCTCTCCCACACAGGTTAACGTCATCGAGCTTCAAACAAATTTGGCTTAGCATGCTCTTTCCCCCCTAATGAAATAAGATACAGAAAGAGGCAGCTATATAGAAAATAGGGACATATCAGGTTCACCAGGATAGGTCAATTGGTATTTATGGTGAAGAATGTATCCTATGAGATGCCCTAAGGTCTTACATCGGATAGGTCTTACATCATTGGTGGATTCTCTCGACCTCTTCCACATAAGTTAACGTCATCGAGCAGGGCTCTAGCACACAACCTCGGATAGGTCTTACATCCTTGGTGGATTCTCTCGACATCTTCCACACAGGTTAACGTCATCGAGCAGGGCTCTGACACACAACCTAGGATAGGTCTTACATCCTTGGTGGATTCTCTCGACCTCTTCCACACAGGTTAACGTCATCAAGTATGGCTCTGACATACAACCTCAGATAGGTCCTACATCCTTGGTGGATTCTCTCGACCTCTTCTATATAGGTTAATGTCATCGAGCATGGCTCTGACATACAACCTCGGATAGGTCCTACATCCTTAGTGGATTCTTCTAACCTCTTTCACACAGGTTGGCATCATCGAGCAGGGCTCTAGCATGCAACCTCGAGGAGGTCACTCATCCTTGGTGGATCCTCCTAAACTCCTCCATACAAATTGGAATGCGAGTACCTTAAGCAAACATAAACGAAATTCACTCAAGCTGAATAAATGCACTAAAATGTTTAAACCACATAAAAATACATCAATAATCAGGTACATCAATAATTCACTACTAAATCAAAGTAGACATCACACATCAACACAAATATCAGGTACATCGCAATCACTAAAAAAGAAAAAGTAATACAAACAGCAGAAACTAGAAATCCTACTCAACATCTACAATCTCATCATCCACATCGAGATCCAGGACTTTCCGAAGATCACACTCTACCTCATCACCATCATAACCTGAAAGAAAGTCATCTGAAGCCTGGCTAGGGGTCACCCCTTCGACTGGAACTCCGGTCTTTCGCTGCATCAGGCGAACCCCCTTAAAGAAGCCTCGAATGAATCCATCTTCAGTACACTGTTGCTCCAAACCCTTCACTTCTATATCATAGATATGATCTCGAGCCTCCTCAATGTGATCCTGAATGATAGTCTTGAATGCTATGGACTTCTTGAAATCTTCAATAACTCTTGAAGGTTCTAAGCTAGAAAAAGCGGCCTCCTTCTCAGCTATAAGAACCTGGGACTTCTTATCCTTTACCTCAAGTGATGCTATCTTCTCTTCAGAAGCCTTCTGATCCTTTAAAAGCCTGGTTATTATCGCTTGAGCCTCCTCCAGATCTATTTGATGCTGATCTGCCTGCCAATTTTGGAGAGATACGGAGTGCATTGTATTGGCCAACTCAATCCTACACTCACTCAACTCTTCTTCAAGCACCTTTATCTCCTTGACCTTCTGATCATACTTTCTCTTGAACTCTCCCTGAAGATACTTGATCTTAACAAATTCACTGTTCCAATCATTAATCTCGATCCCAAGGCGTGACAGCTGAAATAAAAAAGAAAAGTTTATTAGAAGTCATCCAAAAAAAAGGAGATAAAAGCATTGCGACATGCTACTCACCAAATTGCTAGTTTTATTGTGTCCAATACACTGGTGGCTCAAAACATCCTCAGGGATACGCAACTTGACTGGGGAAGAGTCAGATAGAGTTTTGTCAGTATTTGTTGCAGTCCTTCCACCCTTTTCTTTTTTGAAACCTGAGGATCTTCACCTCTTGCCGAACGTTTGGGAGCCGCTTTTGAAGTAAGGGCAGGAGGCTCAGGAACCCTGGATTTCGGCTTCAACATCCTCGCATCAGACCTTCTAGTATGGAACGACAGTCCAACCTTGAACAAGAACTCTTCCTCAGTGTATCTACTCATGTGACGAACCTCAAATAGAAGATGATCAAGATCAGAAACTTTCAAAATCCTTATTATGTCTTCTTCCCCAACATGCAAGGGGG
>NW_021318810.1:478464-479056 GCF_001605985.2 Dendrobium catenatum | reverse complement strand
AGTTCTTTAAAGGATCACGGGTACGCACATCCAACCATTTGGATCTAAAGGTTACACGCCCATGTGTGTCGCTGGTAAATCGACCCATCCGTGAAAGGTGCTCTGGTGTCAAAGTAGCTCATCGATCCCTGAAGAGAGCGATCAATCCCACAGCCACCGACATCGCTCTGAATGAAAATTGGAACATATTCACCGCACATCGTTGTAAAATTTCAATCAACTCGGCAGGAGGTGGAAAGCGTAACCCGGCCCGCAAGTGGGTCTCAGAAACGGTCAGATACCTAGGAGGAGGATGACTAGCCTGATCGGACCTCTTGGGCACCATCGTCTTCACATCATTCGGAAAATGATAATTCTTGCGAAAGAGAAATAAGAAATCATTTGTAACAGTCGACGCTGTCTCATCCACCCTCGCTTTCTTATTTGGCCTCTGCTCGCCATCATACGGTGCGACGGGGTCTCCCCGGATCGTAGGATCTCTCGGTGGGAGGCGATCACCTGACATTTCTCCTAAAGGGTTTTGGAGGAGAGAAAGGAGAATCTTCGGACTTCCTTGCAGAGAGAGGGGCCTTGGAAGACCAAGGAAACACCT
>NW_021318810.1:462279-477181 GCF_001605985.2 Dendrobium catenatum | reverse complement strand
TATATATATATATATATATATATCCTTGCCACCTTCAATTCCTCTCACCTCTCATTTCATTCTTACCAGGAAAGGAATGAAAGGAGAAGGAGAAGAGAAGGGATAGAAGATAGGATAGAAAGAAGAGAGAGGAAGCTCTCTGAGACTTGTTTGTTTGTTATTCCTATTATGAAAGTTATTCTAATCATAGAAAGTGATCGCTACTCTTTATTTGTTTTATATGATTTTGAGTTCAATATATTTTCTTTCTCCTAAAAGTGATAAAAAATGATATCTTCTATTTTAGGGAACTTTCATCGCATAATTTTGGATATGTAATATATATCATTATTATGAGCATTTTGACTAAAGTATTATTGAATTGTAGTAGGTAAATTAATAGTTATAATTTTTAAGTTGATGAATATTGTACAGATTTTTTTGCATTGTATAGATTATTGTATTTTATACATGAAGTTGAATGTTAATTTTCATAAAGAAAATGACAAGATAGATACATGATACATTAACTTGTAAGAAATAAAAGATGACTGTCAACACTATTACTATTATAGGTTAGCTCTTGAAATATTAATACATTATATAGGAGGGTAGGCCAATGGGCTTTCCTTAAAATAAATATTGGTGGCGTATTCCTAGATGCTAGCTTGCAACCTATTGATCGAATTACAACGATGGGTAGAGAGCGAAGATTCTTTATAGATTATTGAAAGTCACCCGTTAAAAGAAATAAATGATGGAAATGATTGAAATATGTTAGTAATTGATTGATAGACTAATTGAGAGATGACATATATATGTTAAAAACATCACATTAAAGATAGATGTACTTCCTTATTAAATTATATGTTAATATGTATACATAATAACATACATATAATATGATGACTATAGAAATGCTATATTTAACAGATGATAGATGAGATAGATAAGTCTTATAATAGATTTGACTGATGATTGATAAATGATAAGATTGATAAATAGTAAGACTGATGACATATTAAATATGAAATGCAGTGATTTGTTGATTGATGATAGGACTGTCATGGGTAACATGTTGCTAGACTGAAAGGGTATTGATATAAATAAGTGATATATGATAAGGATATGATAGATATGTATATGATATATTGATTGCTACATGTTCCAACATTTATATGTTAATTATTTATAGTTGATGTATTGACTTTAATTATAGGCACTAATTATTTGTTGAGCTATGTGCTCATTATATGATTTTTTTTTTCATATTTTTAGGTAAGAGTAAGAAGCCCAAGGAGTGACTTGGGCCACTGATATACTTTTATTTTTATATTCAATAGTTTTTCCTTTATAGTAATGATATATCCGTAGTGATGAATTGGTTTATTTTGTATCATGGCTTTTGTACATATTCATTTTAGGCCTTGTATCAGTTGTAATATTTAATGAATATAAATGCTTTTATATTTTCCATCATTTATATTCTATTTTTTGTGTGTAATTGAAAAGATTTGTTCAATGTTTAAATGAAAGAAAGAGGCAATTCTTCCCAATTATATTTTGGGGCATAACATGTTGTGGTGTTGTAGTATGGAGCTCTACTACATTACAATTTAGAGTATTTGTTCTATTGGGTCTGCAAAGTTATTTTTTAAAAATATCCTAATCCACTATCCCATCTCTTAAGTACCCAAGCTCTAAGCCCTATTTCGTTGCTTGGTCGGGAAGGAGAAGAAGAGAAGAGAGGGAAAGGTAGAGGTGTGAGAGGAGCGAGTAAGTCTCTTCTGGGTAGTTTCTATCCTTCCTTCCAGTTATGAAAGTTAATCTGAGTGTAATATGTAATTTGAATCTTATTTCTATTTTCAATTGTTTCAATTTTTAGTTTTCTATCTCTCCCAAATCCGATTAAAATGCATTATCTTTTGATTTAATGAACTTTCAGGCCTTTTGGGTAGTTTCTATCTTATAAGAATAGCCTTTTAACAAAAAATGATCATGATAAAAGCATGTATAAAATAAGTTAAAATTATTGTATTTAGTCTGGAGGTGACTAACATAACATGTATAGTAAAGTAGTGCATTTGACATAACATGTATTAGTTATAGCTTATATGACACGCATACATATTTACATTAGTATACTCTCAATAAAATGTTTATAATGTAGCATAAAATAATGTTGAGCATGTTAACTCCTCTAAATACCCATATAATATATGATGCTTATAATATTATTACAATATGGCATATATAAGTGTAATTACAAGAAAGGCTGGTTAGTTTTAGACTGATTCAAGTTGGCAGGAGTAAGATATCTGGTACATGATGGTGGGTCAGCTAGCTTTTCTTTAAATAATGAGTGTGTAGTGTAATCCTAATACAAGAAATAAGATTAAGAGTTATACATGGATAAATACATCGATGGGCAGGAGTGGCGATTCTTATAAGATAACGACCTGACACATTAAAATATTATGTGATATAACAAGATATGGGAAAACATTATATGATTAGATGGATTTCCTAACTTATATTAATATGCATATGTACATGCATACATGACATGATAATTAAAGATAATATGAACCCACATAAGTTATATAACACATAGGCTATATTATATATGATATGTTATATGAGTGTGATGCATAACAACACTATTAGAGCTAGAGTTATATGTGCATATGAAATATAAGATTGGTACTTGTTGCATAAAGAACATGATAAAATATTGATGTTGACCTAAATTGACAAGTGATATATTTAACATACAATTGAATTGCTGCACTAACTCATATGATAGTTTTTTTATAGCCCTTTTCATGTATTGGGATCAAATTGAGACAATGATTATTGCTCAGTCTCATGATTAATATTCATACTGATTGATATTGTTCATTTGGATCATTATTATTCATGTTGATATATTCATGTGCAATGTATTTATGATGATGAAGTTCTAATATTAATTTCAACCATATTACTTTACTTTATATAAATTGGGTGTGGTAGTAGGCTATGGTAACATACTAGGTGTAATAACTCCAATTTTAAACTCCTTGGCATTCCAAAAATTGATCAGTGTGAGCGCAACAATGCAAGTGGAGCATCACCCTTTGTTTTGAGCTCTATGAATTTTGGCTAGTTAATTGGGTGCAACGACATATGGGTATTGGGAACTGCGATGCATGGTCTAAAATATTATTTTTATATAAAAATATCCAAATCCATTATATCAAAACCATCACCTAGCCATCCCTCACTAGCGATGCATGGTCTGAAATATTATTTTTATATAAAAATATCCAAATCCATTATATCAAAACCATCACCTAGCCATCCCTCACTAATTGTGCATGCCTTACTAGGAAAGAAAGGGGAGAGTAAGGAAGAGAATAAGAGAGAGAGAGAGAGAGAGAGAGAGAGAGGAGACAGCAAGTCCCTCCAAACCATTTATGTTCATCGCTCGCTAGTTAGGAAAAGTGTAATGATCGTGATAGATAACCCGAATTATATTCCTATTTTACATGATTTTGATTTCTTGAATTTTATCCCTTCTAAATTTTATTTAAGTGCAATATCTCTTATTCTAGTTATTTTTCACATTGTAACTTTTAATATGTTATAGACATTATTCTTCAGAATATTTTGACTAGTTAATATTAAAATTTCATCAAATAATTTTCTTAGATTTTGTTATAACTGAAATAGGTAATATAATATTAATTATAAAATGATCAAAAATTTATATATTGTGTTTAGACATGAAATATAGGACATGCACATGTTTACTGTACATTTAGGTCAACGTGTATTTTCAGTATACTATAGGCATATGGAAGAGTATTGTTGCATCGTGGAGTATTCGCAGTGGTAGAGAAATATAAATTTTAGCATCTTAGCTTTATATGAAAATCCAACACATATACAGATAAAAGAAAGGGTGCAGTGTTTATAAGAGACGCCAAAAATTTTACATGAAAAACCCTAAAATAGGGGAAAAAACCATGGGGCCTGACCCAGTTTGAATGAATCCAATATTATTTCTAGTTGATTACAAATGAGGCCCTTCCTTAAGGGAAAACATTATCTGGATGTAATAAATATACATCATATAAAATGCATTATATGACGTGGCTTTAAGAGAATCACTATTAATGTATTTGTTTGGTCAGTAGAACCATAGTCGGCAGGCGATGGAGGCCTAAAAGATCATAGTCAGGTGACGATGGTTCAAGGGATTGTAGTCGGCGGGCAATAGTGGTCAGAAAAGATCGTTATTTGGTGATGGAGGTCAAAAGTATCAAAATTTGACTATGGAGGTTGGAAGGACCGTAGTGTGCGGGCAACAATAGATAGAAAGATCGTTGTCTACTGACGGGCGGAAGTCCGGTTTCATGTAGAAGTCCGACAAATGTCTAGCAAATGGGCAGAAGTCCGGCGATTGGTGGAAGTCTGGCGATTGATGGAAGTCCGGTGTCGAGTGGAAATCTTGTGACGGGCTGAATTCATGCATAGGGTAAAAGTAAGATGAATGTCCGGTGATGGGCAGAAGTTTGGTAACTAGTGGAAGTCCAGCGTTGAGTAGAAATTTGACGACGGGTAGAAGTCTAGCATCTAGAAGAAGTCTAAAGAAAGTCTTTCGACTGTTAGAAGTCTAGCAACGGGCGAAAGTCCGACGACGGACATAAGTCTAATGATGGACAGAAGTCTGGAGACGGGCAGAAGTTCGATGTCGGGTAGAAGTTTGACGAAAGTTCGACAATGAGCAGAAGTCCGACGACGGGTGGAAGTCTCGTGTTAAGTTTAAATTTGACGACGGGTGGAAGTCATGCCCCTATCGGCAGCACGGCGGTGGTCCGATGAATGTTGGGCTAAAGTCTGACGGAGGTCATCAGTCGGGTGAAGTTTTCATGGCGGACGGCAACCAGGAGGTGGTCCGGTGAAGGTCGGGCGAAAGTCCGGCGGTGATCGTCGGCCAGGAAAAGGTCCGGCGGTGGACGGCGGTCGGGTGGTGGTCCGATGATGGTTGGGTGGAAGTCTAGCAGCGGTCGTCGGTCGGGCAAAGGTCCGGCAGCGTACGGTGGCCGGGCGGTGGTTTGACGAAGGTTGGGCTGAAGTTCGGCTGCGGTCGTCGGCCAGGAAAAAGTTTGGTGGTGAATGGCAGCTGGGTGGTAATATGACGAAGGTCGGGCTGAAGTTCGATGGAGGTCGTCGGTTGGGCGAAGGTCTGACGGAGGACAGTGGCCGGGCTGTGGTTCGACGGAGGACGGTGGCCGTGCTGTGGTCCTACGAAGGTCGGGCTGAAGTTTGACGGCAGTCGTCGGTCTGGCAAAGGTCCGGCGACGGTCGACGGCCAGGCGGTGATCTGACGAAGGTTGGGCCAAAGTTAGGCAGCGATCAGCGGCCGGGCAAAGGTCCGGCAGGCGGGCGATGGTCCGACCAAGGTCGGGCTGAAGTCCGGCGGCGGTCGACAGCCAGCCGGAGGTCCAGCGATGATGCTAAAGCTATTGAAGCTTCAGAACTCTCTCGAATCTCTAGCTAAAATGACTACTTCATGTAGAGAGTGGGGGTCTTTTTATAGATTTTCATGAGTGGCACACCCCGTAAATCTAGAGAAGATCCGGGGCAGGATTATTAAATTTATAATTAATTGTGTAAATAATAATTAATGAGTAATTTGTACTTAACATATTATTAAATTTATAACACATTATATTTTTTATTTTTAATTATAAATTTATTTTTAAGTTATAATTATCTTCTTCACATTTAAATCCCTAGCTGCTATAAATCCTGAAATATATTACCAAACAGTTTCTCAGGATTTAACAGGATTTAACATATTTAACATGATTTAACATTTGACATACCAAACAGCTTTCAGGATTTAACACATTTCAGATTTACTAAATTCGGATTTACAGGATTTAGTAAATCCCACTAAAGTTAAATCCCACTTGTTGCCAAACCATCCCTTAAAGCAGCTTTCTAAGTACAAAAAAATTAATTTTTATATTATAAATCTGCTTTCCTTTAGGATAGCTTTCTTACTGCTTTCTAAAGCAATTAAAAAGCTTCTTTAGAAAGCAGTAAGAAAGCTGTCCTAAACGAAGCCTTAATAGTGAGTCAAAAGTTTGCTTGAAGAATAATGCTTCGGAAAACTTTGATTGGTGGGCTGAAAAACCAAAGATTTCTTGGTTATGAGAGGCATTTCCTTTAACCAATCCTGCATTACTTGCAGTACCCATAATGACCCTCACAACCATTTGTTCTTTGATTGCCCACATTCTTTCTGCATAGCAAAATATTTTCTCAATTGGAAAAATTTTCCACTTGGTGTAAAACAGAGCTGCTTCGTGGATTTCATGTTCACTAATTACTTTTATTGCATCTCTTATTATAGATGATTAGCTATGTATGCTAAGCCCATATTGCTTCTTTTATCTTTAAATGAAGAATGGCATTCTGTCCATCCATACTTCAGATTTACGAAATTCGTTTCCTGTATGTATGCAGAGTTTTCGAATTCTGGCTTCTACTGTGTGCCAAAGGGAAAATTATGAAGTGTGGCGTCCGGATTTGTTCGGAGGCAAATCCGGAGGCGCCACGTCACCCGGGGTCCGGTTCATCCAGGTGATGTGGCGCGTCCGAATTCGCCTCTGGAAGATCCGGATACCGCACGTAAAAATCACTCAATTCTTGTTTCTGGATTCAGGTTGACGCTGGAGCATTTTCCAAGCTGCTGGCTTCTGTTAGAAGCTGGTGTAGTTAAGAGCTTTCTTGGCTTCTTTCTGCTTTTTTAACTTTCTGCATACGGAGATATGAAGATTCACAAAACCTAAGATCTCTTCACTCAGCATGGATAAATGAAAATAACTATAAAGTAAACTAAAAAAAATTATTAATGACTTCAGAAAATATGTCTATGAATTTCGCTAATGTTTCTATCAAGATCCATGGTGAATCAGATCATATAAATGGAGCTCTAATGCAGAGCTAGATAGAATATCAAAGAGATTGTTTTGAATCTTTTTATAATGTTTGATTATGATTCGAACAAGGTTCTAACGTGTGTAGAACCATGTTCAACTATGATTAAAACATAGCTGGAACAAGTGTTCAAACATGGTCTGGTACATGACCCTTTGATAGTAAAGTTATAAACTGGTCAGCTATTTGTTAAAGGCGAATTAAGTAGCATCATTCTTCTATTGTATGTAAGAGAATGAAAAGAAGATAGCTAATTCAGATTGATATTGATTGAAAAATAGAGCAAATGATTGATGGTACAAAAATAATTTTCCTTGAAATTAAGGCTTCGTTTGGGACGGCTTTTTTACTGTTTCTTAAAGCAGCTTTTTAATACTTGAACATATTGCTTTATTGCAATCAACAATCAAAAGTTACAAGCAACCAATCAACAAAACAAGAAACAAACAAAAACGGCCACTAAGAAAGAAACGAGCTAAACAAGTAATCTTCTGAAAGAATATTAAGAAATATTTTATGCAAGTACAAAGAATTCTCATCCCCATACTTCCACAAAAAATGTCCTCCAAACAATTTTTATTATTCTATTTATTATAAGAACAATTTCTTTGATTTGATGTAATTATTGAAGTAATGTTCTTGATTGGCTATGCATTAGTGCGTTGCTTATCATTCTGATATGTTATAGTTTTTGGATTGAATTATGTGGTGTTATCGCTATTGCTTTTCACTATGTTATATCTATCTTATAGTTTTCCATGTCATAACTATTGTAATAGCTCTCTGCTATATTATGGATATTGGATTATACTCTGTTTCATTGAACTTATATTTTTTGGAGTAAATTTTTATGATTGCACTATGATAAATCAACCTTTTAGTCGACTCAATCTGTTGTATCCACTATAGATAAACATTATGTGAATCTTGTCTGAACCTTTTGTCAGCCATATTCATACTATAATTGAGTTGAAATCCTGCTCAAACATGATATAAACAAGTTGAAACCCTATTCAAATATTTTTCAAAGAAGGTTTAATGTTTAAATCTTGCTTGAGTATGATTTCAGCCTTGTATGAACTCTGTTCTACCTTCGTTTGAATCAATGATGTTCACTACTTACCTTAAATGAATAGTGTGCATAATTCTCCAATAACTATATTATGGGTCATATAAAATTAAAATTTTCAAATTTAAATCCACATACAATAATATATATTGGTTCACAATTTTCCTCATGTCAATTAAATGTATCTACACATCAAAACTTTATTTGTGTTATGGGTTGAATAGTGAATAGTATTATTTCTCACAAAACATTTTAACTTCATCAATCAAGTCAAAACAGTTCATTTGGATAATAACTTGTTTACACGAGTAATAATATACTCCATAAAGAAAGCTACATACAAAATTATTTTTTGTCCATTTCTCATATGTCAACTAACAAAAAAGGAAGATTAGCTTCAACTTTTACTTGTAGAGAATATTAATTATTTCGCTAGATTGATTCAAAAGTGATGTGGCATGGGTTTATTTGTAAAGTTTTTTCAGAAATATAATATTAATTATTTACATATTATGTCAAAAGGATTGAAAAAAATTGCAATATTGCTCAATTCTGACTTGGCTTTATTTGGATTGGAATGGGAACATAATCTACAAAATTTAGTGATATTATTAACTTGTGTAAGATGGTGTCAACATTTTTGTCATTTATTTGAAATATTTTTTTTTCTTTTTTGCCCAAATTTATGATGAAATTCCATTATTTGGTTGGTATGTTAATGTCTTATATGTATATATTAGAAATCAATTTTGAGTATAAACTATTTACATTGTAAATATTTTTTTTTAAGATTTAAAATGTAAGGAAATGAAACAATGACTATGAGAAAATATTTTCTATTTACAGATAATCAAATTATAGGCTTCTGAAAAAAAAAAAAACATGAATCTTGACATAATTTTTAGATCTCAAAGCATTCAAATATTCTAACAAAAAACTCTCACTATATACTAGGCCGGCCATTGTAACTCATTTTTCAACAAACACATAGCCAAAATGAAGGTTTTAATTAAACAACCCAATGACATCAAGAATGCCCTAATTCAACTCTAAATAAACAAAAATCAATTATCTTATAAGTGTATTTGCAATCTTCATATGACCATTTGAGGGATTACACGACCACCAAATTTTGCATGTTTATAGTCAAAATAATCACATAGATGAGATGAACCCAAGAACCTAGGAATGTTTTGTCTTGAGCCAAAATTATACTAGGAATTGAAACATCATAAGATCATTTAAGAGACCACATATTTTATTGACATATTGGGTGTTTTTAATCAAAATAAGCTGCTAGATGAGCTAAATCATAGAGCATATGATCATCCAATTTTGACATTATCTAAGAATTAAAATGTCTTTTAAATTTTTTATAATCTAGGGGAATCAACTCCAATTGCCTGATGAAGTGCCCTAGATTATAATATGAATTACTATATGACCCTTATAGAAAAAAATTAATAGATTTTGCTTTTATCTATCAAGGAAGCTTGCTCGGATGCCCTGAAGGAAGTCACAGATGATTTGTGCTTATCCTCAGGTCAATGTGAGGGAATTGGCTAAGTTGAGATAGTTGAAAGATTTAACTATGTTTGATGTGCATGGTTAGGGTGAGCTGAGGGCCTTGAGTAGGCTCTATCTTTTAGTTGAGTTTAGATAAGGGATGGTTGTTGTTGTGTGTGTGTGTGTGTGTGTGTGTGTGAGAGAGAGAGAGAGAGAGAGAGAGAGAGAGAGAGAGAGAGAGAGAGAGAGAGAGAGAGAGCAAGTAATTTATAGCGGAGTCTAGGCATGCGGTGAGAATCGAGCTGTTGATTTGATAAAGAATCTAGAGGTCGCCCCCTATAAGACAAATTCTCTAATAAGCTCAAGCAAGTGAAACCTGTGATCTGGTCATGGCGATTCTCTCTCTAACTTTCGATCAAGTACAACACCCTTAATATTGCTCAGGTGAGTTCCTCCCATGAGTCCTCTTGAAAGGCGAGTTCCTCTATCGTGATCTGCTAGCCACCCGTTAAATACCTGAGAAGGTACGTGCGAATATAAAATAATAAACTTTTTATATCTATCATCATAAATAATTCAAACACACAATAATATATATACAAACATGTAATAAACATGAAAAATGATTTTCTACTTATTTTAAATTGAAATAATTTTCTACTTATTTTAAATTGAAATACATTATTTGCATGTGGAAACTAACTATGGATAGTACACGTAAGAGCACAGTTTCCTCTTTCCAAATAAAATATAAAAAAGGAGAGATTATTCCTTTGAAAAAAGAATATATAATGAATTTTTATTGCCTGAAATTAAGAAAAAAATTAAAATAAAATGTTAAATTTATCTTATTTATGAACTCAACAAACTTTTTCAGAACTCTAGTCATTTCTAATAATTTTCTTTTATTTATAAAATAAGGAATAATCTACAATTCATTGGAAACTACATGCTGTTTGCACTCTATATAATATTAATAAAATTAACAAATATTTGATGGCACTAAAAACAATCAGTTTAACATTGATAACATCAACTAAATAGTGTCGTCGTTATATTGAGGGAATCTTTTCAAGGAATCATTGACCCCCTATATAATACATTTCCAATGTGAGCATAACTTGACATCAAAGAAATATCAAAATGAGTGAATTTGAGCTTCCAAAGGTGGATTTGAGTGGTCTTGATTTAACATGTCTCCATGATAAGACATGGGCTGTGGCTAGAGCAAATATAGCTATTGCTCTAAAGAAATTTGGAGGCTTTGAGGTTGTTTATGATCAGGTTGGGCCTGAGCTTCGAGGTGGACTCTTGGGGCAAGCTATTCCAGAACTCTTTGAAGTACCGGACGTTGAGAAGCTAATTAACCCGTCGCAGGTGCCTTATCATGGTTTTCTTTTCCAAAAGGAAGGCTTTCCCTTTTTAAGTCTGAAAATATTTGAACTAAGCTCCAAAAATAATGTGCAAGACTTTTCCAATATGATATGGCCTCAAGGAAACGCATTCTTCAGGTAGCCCTTAATTTTATTTTTATTAAATTTTAAAGCATATTTTGTTGCATCATAAGAAAGTATAATTAATTAGTTTGAATGAAGCTCTGTGGATTCATACTCACCATTATCTCATTTTCTATGGTTAGCAATTTGGTTTGGAACTATGCAATTCATATGAAGGAGCTTCTACAAATGATCCATAAGATGGTTCTTGAGATATTAGGCTTGGAGGATCATTACAATTCACATATGGAATCAACAGACTATTCAATGAGATTTACAAAATATTATAATGATTTATCAGAAATAGGAACCAAAGTCGTTATGCCTGCTCATAAAGATCCAAACTATATAAGCATTATTGGCCAACACGATATTGGAGGGCTTGAAATAGAAACTTCTAATGGTGAATGGATTTCCACGACTCCAATTAAGAACTCATTTACTGTCTTACTTGGTGAAGCATTTATGGTATGTAATTGTGGACATTTTAAAGAGATTTTTAATTGTCTATCTATATTTTATTGAATATATTATACTTTGAATATAACATGTTTTTTTTCTTTTTTGATAAATAAGGCATGGACTAATAAAAGGTTCCAAGCACCATGTCATCGAGTAAAAATGGATGGATCAGAAGAACGCTATTCCATTGTTTTCAGTACAATTCCAAGTTTCGCTAATGATGTGATAAATCCCCCAAAGGAGTTAATTGATGAGGAGCATCCACTACTTTTCAAGTCCTTCAAGTATTACGATTATGTGAACTTTCGCTTTTCAGATGAAGGAGAGAAACATAAAGATACTCTGCAATTCTATTGTGGTGCTTAGCCTCCAATAGGATTGGATATATCTGAAGCATATCACTTAAGTTATGTTTGATGTTATTATCGTATTATGTCTCTAGTGTGTTGTACTATGTTGTGTTCTTAAATAAAATGAAGAGTGTTGTACTATGTTGTGTTCTTGAATAAAAATGAAGAGTGTTGTACTATGTTGTGTTCATGAATAAAAAAGAAGAGCTATCTAGTGCAATAAAGTTTTATGTTAAATAATTTTTGAGCTTATTAAGGATTATTATGGTATTCGTATGAGTTGACCAATACTCGGAATGGAAATTACAATTTTACTAATAAAAGAATAGAATATTCTAAGCTTAATTAATATATAATTAATTAAAATTATTAATATATTAACTAGAGAGAAGAATTGCTAAATTTTATTAACAACTTCTTTTAGGATGCAACCAAAGTAATTATTATGAAATAGTTTTAAGAAAATTGAATAGAATTTTCATTTCTCTGCAAATAATTTTTTAAGAATATTTCATAACATATAGAGTTCTTAACATTAAGAAGAAATAGGGGTGCTTCTTACTAAGAAAATTTAACTATTTTTACGAATATGAGAGTCACAATTCAAAATGTGATGGATGATAAATCCTTAAAACAACACAAAAGCAATTATATTAGTAATTTAGTAGCCATAATAGGTAATAAATTATGGGAAACGGAGGATTTCTGGCAGAAAATTCTAAATGTAAACAGGTAAAATCCATGTGAAAAAAATTATTTCCAACGGTAATTGAAACTCTCTTTATTGCTACAAATATTTTAATATGCGGTGTATATATATATATATGTTGTGTGTGTGTGATTGAAATGATTTTTTCATGAACGGTGTAGAAAAATGAATTTTACTTGCTTAAAGTTAAAAAGTATTTGAAAAAGAAAATAGATTTATCATGTTGCATGATTGAAATGATTTTTTTAATGAATGGAAACAAAAAAAAAAAAGATTTCTACTTGCTTGAATTTAAAAATATTTGGAAAATTAAAAAAACAATTTTAAATTTATCCTAATTAATGTTGTGTCAAAATATTAATTTGCAGTTAGAGAGAGTAAGTGACATTCGAGCGATAGTTTTCTGATGAAGGAATTCTAGTGATGACAGTCTAATAATGGAAGTTGGATGATAGTAGTAGATGGTGGAGATCGAAGTGTGGAATGTCACGTAGAGCTTTAGAATTCTTTAGATTTTTAAGTACTCTTATAATTCAAGTCAAGTATCTTTCATCTGAAGAATGAGGGTTTATGTATAGTATTTTGAGAGTAGAATTTTAAAAAACTCGATGAAAATTCTATAGCACTATCAGATAACTCATATTGAATCTTTTGATAAAAAACCAATCATTAAACATTTTAAGTATCTTAATGACATCAAAATTGAGTGCTATTAATTATTGATTTTTTTATGTTTATCTCATCGAGCTTCTCGAGCTGCTCGATTTGACTAAAAGCATGCAAAATTTGGAAATTGTTTGATACTTTAATTAATGTCCAAAAATTTTTAACTTTATTTCAAGTACATGATTTGGGCTTATTTAGACTCGAATAAGATTTCTTTTGGTGTTGTTGGGTTCATCATATCAAAACTCTTAGGGTAACTCTACTTTTGTTAAAGTTGATGTTTAGATATTCTAAATTTAATTATGCAATAGTTGTGTCTAAAATGTTATGAGAGCTTCATAAAAGTTATTGGGAGTTAATATATAGTATATTTTATTATTTTTAGATAGTGTAATTGCAAAATTTTATTAAAAAAAAACAATTTATGAAATTCTATTTTCAATTTGTTAGATATTTCTTATATTTTATTAGAATAACATTAGTTTTTTCTCCTATTTTAGTTTTTAAAATTTTTGTTCTATTTTTTGTATGATTACATGGATTTTTTCTCCTATTTTAGTTTTTGAAAATTTTTTTTTTCTATTTTTTGTAAGATTACATGGATTTATTCTATTTTGCTTCTTTATATTTATTAGTGATTGGGACTGCGAAGATATACTCTACGAACATCCCATTATTGCATTTATTTAATAGGATTTTGGCTTTGAAACTTGTAGGATTTTGGCCTTGAAACTTGCAGTGTTGGCAGTGATTAGAACTTAGCTTTATTTATAAATATTATGGAACTACTAGCTTTTTTATTTGTGTTACTAGCGGTGTCAATAAATGAGTCCACCCACCAACTCGACATAAGTCTGGGCCGAAAATTTTGGATTCGGTTGACCTATTTAATAAACAAGTTGAATTTTCGGGCTCTTTTATTAAACGGGTTGGATCATTCGAGTTAATTCACGAACCCGCTTTCGATAGAAAAATAACTTATTTAATATTTTTTTTCTTATTTATGGGTAAAATCTTCTTATTTTTTTATCAAATATCTTAAACTTTTTAGTTAATAAGTTACAAAAAAAAAAAATTAATAGAAACAGTTGATTGGCCGGGTTCAGGTCGTTCAAGTTGCTAGCGGGTCAAGTTTAAGTTGGTCTTTTCGACTCATTTATTAAATGAGTTGGATTCTTGTTAATTGGATTTAGGTTGAACCCGAATCTAACCAATTAACCCATTTTTACACCCCTATTTGTTTCAATTAAATTTTCAACTTATTTATCACTTAGCTTTATCTTTCAAACCTGTAATTTTTACCCTTTTAAAGGAGAACAATTCCTTGTTATCTTTAATAAGCAACATGTTGGAGAAGTTCTTATAAGATTTTATGTTTATATTTTTTAGGGTGGTTTATATTTATCTTTTTTTTAGATAATCAATATTATGCATATATTTTTATATATTTTTGATATTATAATTAGTTTTATTTCTTTAGTTTAAGATATATCATTAAAAAAATCTCAAATATTAATGTCATTGATATGGCAACAAGCATTTTCATAGACAACAATATTATGGTTCATTAATTTATACTAAAATCAATATGTGGTATGCCAAATTAATATTGTCTTAAGGTGTTATACCAATTCAAAATGTAGAGACAAGGTAACATGTGGATTAACGG
>NW_021318810.1:452149-462179 GCF_001605985.2 Dendrobium catenatum | reverse complement strand
ATATATATATAAAATAAAGAGAATTTAAAGTTGTACAATTGGAAGAATTATTTTTTATAGAATACAATATTATTTCATACAAATGGAGAATCATTTCACTAAACATAAAATCCACATTAGTAATGACAAGAATATTAACACATATTTAATATTTGCATCTCTTTTATATTATTTATTTTTCAAACAAGTATACATTCTTTAATTGCTTTATTGTTATTTTTTCCATCTTATATAGTGTGTAAACTCTTGATTGCAATAAATTCCAAATTATAATACAACTTAAGAATTAATAAAAAATTCTATGCATATCTACCCAATCTTTTCATATCATAAATTTATCTTTCTTCTTAGATGATAGTAGCATCTTTATTGACACATCTATCTAAGAATTTATCCCTAAATGATATCCACTCCGGCGGCTCGACAACCGCCGAAAAGCCACCGGTTTGTTTCCAAACCGCCGGTAAAAACAGGTATACCGCCAGTAAAAATCGCCTGTACTACCTGAATTTCCTGTAGTGTCTTACAATGATATTTTGTGAAAAATATTTAGGGCATTTATGTTCATCAATAGGTTTTATATCTTCTCATTCATGTGAAGTTCCACTAAATTTTAATTCTCATATGTATCATTAAGCCTAACTTTGTTGAAATAGTTTTAACAAATCACCTTAATTTGTACTATGTGCCAACCTACTCTAGTGAAACAATTATTGCTCGTCTTTGTTTATGGAGATTGCTTCCCTATGTAGTTTCATCAATAGATCTGTTCCATTGGCCATTGATGCTTAATATAGTGACTAAGGCTTTGTTTGGAATAACTTTTTTTACTTCTTAAAGCAGAAAGTTGCTTTAAGAAGTAGTAAGAAAGACGTCCCAAACGAAGCCCAAGTTCATTGGTCGTCACATTGGGATATGTAGTATAAGCGGATATTCGAAATAGTTTTTTTTTTAATTCTAATCATTACATCTCAGTACAATAATGTATGTTCTACATTATCAAGTTCCCCCAAAGATGATATTTCCACAATACAAATCTACTCAATTATATTAGTGTTTTTTTTTTTCAACTGTGGAGAATGATATCTTTCGCAAGATTTGATACACGCTAGTGGAATCATTTCAAATATGATATATTTTTTTTATTTTTATGCATAAAATAAATAAAAGCAAAATCATTATTTTTTAAATATTTTTTTTTTTATTCTTTATAACATGTCTACATTTTCTTGATAAAATCGTCCCTTCGACCTACACTTTCATATAATAATATCAATAATATAAAATAATCAGTAAGTCATTATTAACTTCAAATAAACCGTATTTTTATATTGCACATATCATCATCAAGGAATCATCAATACCTTATGATGATCTAATAGAAACATTTTTTTGATGTAGCCCATTTCTTGTCGTCAATATATAATATTTTTTATTGAATCATAGATAAAAATATTCAATTAGGTCAAATTAAATTCTATGGAATATTCTTTAATAGTAGCAATAAAATTTAGAACTATAAGATTCATATGAAGCAAATCCTACAAATGATTCATAAAATGGCTCTTGAAATTTAAGACTTAGAGGATTATTGTATCTCACATATAGAATCAATAGATGATTCAGTGAGATTATCTAAGTATTATAAAGATTTATGGTCTAAGAGAACCAAAGTTGTTATGCCTTTCCATAAAGATGCAAATTATATAAGCATCGTTGGCAAATGGA
The DNA here is from genome assembly GCF_001605985.2 of Dendrobium catenatum. Lineage (NCBI taxonomy): Eukaryota > Viridiplantae > Streptophyta > Magnoliopsida > Asparagales > Orchidaceae > Dendrobium > Dendrobium catenatum. The sequence goes on along the minus strand of NW_021318810.1, from coordinate 460,451 downwards.
AGATTTCAAGCTTGTTTTCATCTAGTGAAGGTGGATGGATCAAAAAAATAATATTCCGTAGTTTTTGACATTTTTATACTCTAATGTTATTTAGGCTTCATTTAGGACAGCTTTTGACCGCTGATTTTTCCCTACTTTTAAGAGATTTTTGTACTAATTAAAAAGAAGCTTTACAAAACAATAAGAAAGACGTCACAAATGAAGCCTTAGGTTTTGTTTGAGACATCTTTCTTATTGATTTCTAAAATGGTTTTCTAGTACAAAATTTTCTAATTCAAAAAATTTTAGAAATTTTTGTGCTATAGAACGTTGTTTTAGAAAGCAGCTAAAAAGTTATCCAAAATGAAGCCTTAGTGTGTTGTGCTTTGTTGTTGAATAAAAATTAATAGCTATGTGGTAAATTGTAAAATTTATGTCTAAATTGTTATAAGAGTTATAATTATTTAGTAAAAATTATTAGGGTAATGATATGAATTAATAAAATTATTAGGGTAATGATATGAATTAATTGATGTCCAAAGTGAATATTATGAATTTCAAACTTGCTAATAGAATATTGCATCGTAACTTAATTAATTTATAATAAAATAAAATAATTAATATATTGGAAGGATAACTAGATTTCACAAAATGTAAAAACTTTACTAGGAATCATTCTATTAGATTTCATAAAATGCAAAAACTTTTCTAGGAATCATTCTAAAAAGTTATTTTTGAGCTTTCTAAAGCCTTTGGAGCGCTTGAAGCACCTTAAAATTTGGAGCCTTTGCAATAGTTTTAGGTGCCACTAATTCTCCAAATTGGTAGTGGTTTAAATTGCTACAAAGGCTCAATATTTTTTTTTATTTTAATGTTGTACTAGGTATAAAGCTCTAAGAAATATATAGTAATTGAAGCATATTTGAAAATTTTGACAAATTAATTGGATGACCAAATGCTTTATGAATCTTGCATGCTTACAATCAAAATGTGCATATCAATGAGATGGATCCAATGAGCCCAAGATATTCATTTCTCATTGAGGTACTTAAATGCTAAATAAATGATATATAATTAAAAAATTTAATATGGGTCATCCGGTTAAGTGTTATAAATTTTTTGTCAAATTTATCAAAATATCACTACAAATTTACTATAAATCATTTCATATATGGGGTTGGAGCTAGACTTGAGATTGGGGAGAGCTTGGTGATCTAAAGAATTCTAGAGCTCTGCTCATTATTCAAGCTCCATGATTAGTATCAGCTGCCACCACCATCCAACGGTTGTAGTCCAACCATCATGTTGTCATCCAACCACTATCACCTGATCTAGGGCTGTCAAATTCCAGGTTTGCGTTCAACCCGAAAATGACCCGAGACAACTTGACTCAACCCAAACCCGATTCATTTTACAAGCGGGTCACTTTTTCAAACCCGAACTCAACCGCTTTGGATCAGACTTCCGATCCGGGTCAACCAACCCGCAAACCCGGTTGTCTTCTCTACTTCCGATTTAAAAAAAAAAAAAAAAAAAAAACTGCACCTTCAGCCCTAGGGCGAAGCATTCACGCTGCCCTCCTCAAAGCAGGAATTCATCGGTCCACCATCCTCAGTCCTCAGAGCCTTGCAAGATATCCCAAGGCGAACTCGTTCTCAGATCGATTGAACATTTGGACCGCACTTATCTCCTGCTACGATCGCAATGCGTTCCCTGCTCGCGCTCTACTTCTCTTCCGCGCCAAGTGCCGTGACGTCTTGGACCCCGACGACTAAACGAGGTCACCCTCCTTTCTATGTTATCTGCTGCTGCTTGTCTTTCTTACCCCATCATCGGCGCCTCCGCCCCCTTTTTTCTACTCAAGCTCGGTCTTCCATTCACTATCTCCGCTTGCAACGCCGCTATGAACATATACACCAAATGCGGACTAATGCTGGAAGCCCGACGACTCTTTGACGATATGCCAATTCTAAATGTTGTATCATGAACCTTTTCCTAATAGGCTTCCTTCGTTGCGAGGGAATCCGCAGCGGGCCGGCTTTTCTGAGGTGTGCGAACTGCGCACGCAGCGAACCAGAGAGGATAGGCAAGAGGGTTAGCGCCTTAGGGGAAATGGGTTAAGGTTAGTCGGGTCAACTTTAAGGTTGATCTGGATCCTACCCATTTTTTCGAACAGGCCGAATCTTGGAACTTGAACCCGACCAGTTTGCGAAACGGGTTGACCCTAACCTAAAATTTTTAGGTTGGATTCAGCTCGGATTTTAGAGTAGTGTCAAATATTGCACCCCTAACATGATCATTGCATCAAATTACAAGTCAAATGATGATCATGATCACCATCTAACCACAGTTGTCTAACCATAATCAACTCCTCATAATCCAATTTTTATCATGCAACCAATATCATCATCTAACCACTATTGTCTGATTGATGTTATTTGACTGCCATTATTATCCCTCAATTATTTCTCTCATAATCTTTACTAAAACTACAGGCAACCAAATAAGTACTTCATGTTTGGTAATCGTCTTCTCTAGTTGTGGAGAAGAGCAAAGTTATATATTTTTTGAGTATATAGTGGATTATTTTAGCAGTGTCAAGACTTTATTTCTTCCCCTTTTGGTGTTTTTCACTTTATAGTTCTCCATTTATGAGGAGAACAAATCTGCAATTTCAAGTACATAATAAATTATTTCAATTAAGTCAAGTCTTTAGATTTTTTTTTTTTTTTTTGAGTTTTTCATGTAAAAAATCCAATGTTTCTTGCATTCTTCTCTTTATTTTTGTGGGTGTGCTAGATCTTCACACAAAGTTAGAATATAAAACTCACTCTCAATCTATCATCTTTAATTTCTATTATGCAAAAATTTGATGTCATGTCTGAGAAATATTCTCAATATTCTATAAATAATTTTTCGATGTCTAAGAACTATTCCCTCAATTAAGGACATACAATCCATTTGGCAAAGTCTACTCATACCTAAATTTGGAGGATGGTATACATAGAAGAAGAAACAACAAGCCTTAATCCTTGAACTTTTGAAGGAGGCTAGCCAATAGAAAGTACAATCATAGCACAAAACTAACAACAAAATTGACAAAATTTCCCATCATCCAATTGGCAACATTCTACCACCATTGTCCTGAAAACCACTATTACCCAATTAATACCAACTAATAGCCATCATTACAGCTCCACTATTTATCTCATAATCTCAACTAAAACTATATGAGATCAAACAAATGCTTCCAATTTTATAATCCTGTCCTTTACAGTTGTTGAAAAGAGAATACTTCTATTACTTCATGTATATAATAGAGTATTTCAACTGGGATAGGTAATGTGTTTTTTTTTTTTTTGAGTCTTCTACATAAAAACTCCGATGCCTCCTCCATTCTTCTCTTTTATATATGTATAATAAATCTTCATCCAAAACTAGGATATAAACCTCTTTCTTTATCGCGGTAAATTTTTTAGCACGTAACAAAGCTACATACACATGAGGGATTATATGGCCACCAGGTCCTGATGTGTTTTAACCAAGATATGAAGAACAAAATGGACTTCGGAGAAAAGCTACCTTATTAGCACTAAGGCATTAAATCACAAGTCTTAAATTTCATTGAAGGACAAGGCTTTCGTTTTTATTTCCCTTTCATTCTCTCCTCTAACTCAATAACAAGCTACACTTCAACTAATCATTAGTATATCCTTACTAAAACATATCAGTTTCACAGCTTTCATCTCAATTGTACCAAAGAAGATCAGTGGAGGAAAGTCACCAAGGTTCTTGATGATTTATGGAATCCAATACTTCTTGGTTAATAGTCAAAACTCTCAACCAATATATCAAGATGAGCTGACTTGCTTGTTTATCTCAACAATGTGAAGAATGGAAAGCACGTTACTTACAGACCGAATTTCTGCACTACTAACAGCAAAAATAGATTTTCTTAGTAAATTCTAGCACATCACATTCAGTAAAACAAATGGATTAGAAGAAGCAATATATAAGCATCTCATCGCTAGATAAAGAGCTAATTTAGTACTTTGTAACCACCAAAATATCCCATCACTGGTGATCTGAGATTTTCAAAGTATGATTAAAAGCATTAGCATTCGGAACACAGTTCATATGAAGACAAACAAAATACTAACAAAATATAATTCTTAAAGTATAAATTTAAAGTGTTTGAAAAAATATAATTTATAACTTTCTTTCTCTTTTTTTTTTCTCTTTTTTTTTTTTTCACTCTTGACTTCTATTAATCTTTTTCGCTTCTCTTTCTCTCTAAAGGTCACTTATAAGAAGAATCCTAATTTCCAATAGCAAAATCCATCGAAAATTCAAATGAAAAATGCCCTTTTTCATCCTGAACTTCCCTCCCTCTCTCTCTCTTTCCACTTTTTTTCCTCGCTCAAACACATCTCTCTGCCTCTTCGTAGCACGTCACCGTTCAAGGTGATTTCTAGATCATTTAGCTCCGTTTCTTTGATATTTAAAAGGTAAAACTTCATATATTTAATCATTCTTAATTTTTTAAAGATTTGATCATCTACTATTAGACTTTATTAAAAATGTGTTTAAGTTATATTTAGGGTTATGCATAAATTGTCCTTTACATATAACACTTTGTCAAATATAGAATTACATACAAAATTATTCTTATTTAACGTGCATTCATGCCAAAAATTATAATATTATGGAGGGTGACATATATATTATTAAATTATTATGTTAAATGATAATTATTTAGTGCTATTCATGAATTAGATCATTGAATATAATTATATTATTTTAATGATTAATATCAAAGTTACATTCACTGATCACAAAGAATAATCCTAAGTAGTGGAAAAAGAATGTGGCAGAAAGAGAGCAAATACCTTCATATATTTTCAAGTACTCTTTTTTTTTTTTTTAATTTTACATTTATTATATATAGATATCCGAAGTCAAAGGTCTTGAATGTATAATAGATTGTTATTGAGAAGAAAGTTACTAATGGATGAATTTGTTAAGGGAGTTGAATATTTTATTCACATTGCATGTCAACTACCTTTTTTTATCAGATAGAATGTTTAGGTGTCCTTGTTCAATGCACAAAAATCAAGCATACTTTGCACCCGATGAGGTTAAACTTAATTTATATCATAGAGGATTTGTGCTAGGGTATTGATTTTGGACCTCACATTAAGAGTATGAGCCGCATTCAAACTCTCAATATGATCCCTCCTTAACTTCAAGAATAGTAGAAGATGATCATAACACAAGGACATGCGAAGAAATAATTTTTGATATAGTAGGTCCAAAACAAAGAGAACATATATAGGATTCACTTAACATTGACACGCAAAATTTTTATGAATTACTATATACTTCTCAACAACCCATGTAAGATGGGTGTACTTCTCATTCTAAGTTATGAGTTGCAATTAGGTTGCTTAGTATTAAAATTGAATACAATATTCATCGAGAGTGCTTTAATGAGTTCATAGGCCTGCTTAAGGAAACCAATCCGGAGAATAATTTATTTCCCACAAAATTGTATAGGATTAAGAAGTTAGTATGTAAGTTAGGGTTGACTGGTACAAAAATTATTTTGATGTATTAACTACTGCATGTTGTATTATACATATAACTTGATAGAAGTTGCATGTCGTAATCATAGTGCACCTCGATACAAACTAAAATATGAGAAATAGTAAAAATAGAAGGAAGTTTCATATTCTCAGTTGTTTTATCTATCAAACATTCCCATACTTTAATATTTGTATGCATTAATGAGCTCCGCTTGTCACATGAGATGACACAAAGAGAAGTTATCTCAAGTAGGTGTTCTCACTCATCCATCAGGTGCAGAAGCATGAAAGCACTTCAATTGTATACATCATTAAACAGAAAGACTTTAGATGGTTGCATCAACATAATGCAAGAATAAGAAATAATTTTGAGAAGAGAGGTTCAAATCACCTGCGTGATATATTTACTGATATAGAAAGTCATACGAGCATCCCTTATGACTTGGAAAGGATGTATGAAGTGAATTGACCAGAGTTGACCTGTCAAACCCCTTAGTAAAAAAAATGCTAAACTCATAAAAATTGAGGCACCTTTTGATGTAATGGTTAAAATTTTATTTAAGAAACTCAGCAGTTAAGCATGCTCATCCTAGAGAAATCCAAGGATAGATAACCTCCTTGGAAGTTACACCATTAACTTGACAAAACTGTGAGGCCATTAGACCAAAGTGGATAGTATCTTCATAATTAAGAGTTGGCCTATTACAAATGATATCAGAGAAATATATCAGCCGGAAGATGAGAACTAAGTGTCATACAAGACAAAGTGCTACGTCATGGAAGCCACTTCTTGAACCCAATATGGGACAAAATGTTACATGGTTGGAGTCACCACTTGAACTTATATGGGTCACCTTTAGAATCATATATATGTTGTGTATGATTATGGGATGAAGATATTGTTGGAAATGTCAGTTATATAAGTGGGAGAGATTGTGAAATCCGTTTAGTAAAATCAAGCTAAACTCCTAAATATCGATGCACCTTTTGTTGTAATTGTTGGAATTTCATTTAAAAAACTCCATAGTTAAACATGTTCATTCTAGAGAAATCCTATGATGGGTGACCTCTTGAAAAGTTATACCGACATGATAGAACCAGGAGGCCCTTAGGCCAAAATGGTCAATATCTCGATAATTAAGTTGAGTTGTTACATGGGCCAACCCATGTTACACCAGGAAGAGGAAGAATAATAACCAGAACAAAGTCTTCAATTGTGGGGGTTTAAGGAGCTCCCTCATACTGATGGTTCAATTCCTCACACTGATTATAGATAATGATTAGTATAATCTTAACTCTTATTACACAAACAAGTTAAGCACAATCTATTCAAATTATTTTTTATTTATTAACTTAATATGATTTTTTTTGTAGAAAGAGGTGCTTGGTTGAGAGCCTACAGCGTTGGAGCTACATACATACACACATCAATGCCAAGAGGATCACGAGGGGTTGATCAAAGATCAAAGAAAGCTTATGTGAGGAGAGTGTATAATATTTATAGTGTTCATGCATACAAATTATAGCTATATTTGTTTATATGTATTCTATATCTTATGCATTCCATTTCTTATAGGATGATTATATATGAATTCACGAGAGTCAATATTCCACTGGTGAGGAATTCTCTTTGGGATCTAAAGAGTTCTCAAATTATAACATGTGGTCACAGGCAGTGGAAGGCAGATAATAGGGGAGAGTGTATGAATTAGTCTCCCATGCGTACACATATGAGACACAACCATCCATCCCAGCAGCCTATGGTTATAGCGACATTGATGAGATAATGAGTCGAGGGGTGGCCACTCTCACTGAGAAGATAGAGCAGATGCGACAAGTATAAGCCGACATACTATTGCAATAATTTGAGATATGGGTGGAGTTAAGGTCATATAGGAAACAACAATGAAAGAAGAAGGTTTAGGAGCCTGAGGAGAGTGAAGAGATTGAGGACAATTAGGTGTACTACAAGTATTGTAAAATGTGATGAAGTTAATATTAAATTTGATAGACAAATTCATAGCATGTTATGTTTGTTATGTATGTTTATATTAGTTTGTTATAATTGAAAAAATCTATTGTAAATTATAATTGATTTCTATGCTAATAGAAGGCTTGGACTTCTTTTAGTGTTTATTACACATTTCTGACAAATTTCCCTTTGAAAATCTTCGATAAGAAAAAATGATGATATTTTTGGCATGAAATCTCAATTTTTTTTGTGGAAATTCTGCGAAAATTTTCGGAGAGAAATTCAATTGGAGTTATTGCTGCTCCAAGAAATTCTAACATAATTTTGTTCTTTAGCTAAAGTTGCAATTTTTCGTCATTAATCCGTCTCAAAAAATTTTCCAATGGAAAATTTTTGCTGATAAAAACTTTAAGAGGAAGTAGATATATAGGGAATAAGACTAGGTCCTTATATTCCCTAATTTGGCCGTGAGCAATATAAAAGTGATTTAAATGATTTTTCAAGGATTTAGTTGACGGTTTATTAGTTTTAGAGATTGCTTATAAAATATAGAAAGAGATATGAAAAGTTTAGAGCAAGTATTAAAGAGTAGTGAGTAACTTGAAGGAAATTAAAATAAATATGTATTCTCATCAACAAAAAAACATACACTTAAAGCGACTAAGCACCAAGCAAATAAAAATACTTTCCACCAAAAATATTTTATTCCAAAGCTAAAAATTATAATGTACTTCATATATTTATAACAATTATAAGACTCTTGAGT
>NW_021318810.1:443848-447095 GCF_001605985.2 Dendrobium catenatum | reverse complement strand
ATATTAAAAAGTTGTTTTAAAAAAATAGTAAAAAAAAAGTTGTTACAAATGAAGCTTAGGCCTTTTCGAAGGATAGTGAAATTCCCAACCATTAAGGAAATTAGGTGGCCACTATGGAGCAATTATTAGGCTAAATATGCAAGTATCAAATCCCCACTACTTGCATATGGTAATGAAGGTTAAATATGAGTTAGAGCATCTCAAGCAACTATGCCTCAATATTTGAAGAAATTATAAAATGTGGATTTTATGCACCTAATAAATCAAAGGTGGATATACATTTTTAGATTAATGTTATGCATATAATAAATTCGTACTTAATAATTTCTAGAGCATTTGTGGAATGGCTTTAGAGGAATTTTTACTGTCTTTCAATAATAAAGTTTTGTTTATGAATCCTTAGATATTTAATTTTCAAGAATCTCATGCACTATTTGTAATCCATGTCTCCCTCTTGTTGTGCTGAGGATGAAAGGAAAAAAAAAAAAGTTCAAGGGTATTCTGATAATAATTAGTGAGAATAGGCATCATAGTTTTTAGTGGTAGAAACTATGTTTATAAAAGAATAGAGGTGTGACCAAACCATCTAAGATGACTCTTTCTAATCTTATTTTTCACAGGAGCTACGCCATCCTTTTCACGTATATGCTTGTTTCGTATCCGATCTCTAAGAGTAAAGACACTCATCCACCTAAGTATCCTCATTTATGCAACACTTAACTTAAAATTATGTTTCTCTTTTAATGGCCAACATTCTGTGACATAAAGCATTGCAGGTCTCACCACCATCTTATAGAATTTTTCCTTAAGTTTGATGGGTACTTTTCTATCATACAAGAAGCCCGATGCATTCCTCCACGTCAATAATCCAACTTGAATTCTACTAATAATATCCTCATCTATTTCACCATCACTTTGGATAATAGACCAAAGGTATATAAAATATGTACTCTTATTAATGACTTGATCGCCCAAAGTCACAATCCCCCCCCCCTCCCAATTAAATCTATTACTACTAAAATTACGCTCAATGTATTCGATTTTAGATCTACTCAAATGAAAACCTTTAGACTCTAAGGTTGACCTCCATAATTAAAGTTTACCTTCTACTCCCTTTCTAGTCTTATCAACAAGAAGAATATTATCAGTAAAAAAGCATACACCATGGTATATCTTCTTGCAAATCTCTAATAAAGACATCCATGTCTAAAGCAAAAAGATATGGGCTTAAGGATGATCCTTGATGTAATCCAGCTAAAATAAGAAAATAATTGGTCAAACCACCTTGTTTTTTATTACATGCAATAGCTCATGCATACATATCATTAATGACTTGAATGTAAACATTATTAATCCCTTTCTTTTCTAGAACTCTTTGAAATTTCAGGGGAGGTTGTAAGACTTCATTGAACTATCTCTATGCACACCAAGAGTAGGGAGGAGAGAGAGAGAGAGAGAATTAGTTATTTTAAAAATTACCCTTTATAATATCTTTTCTCTTATATTTAATCAATACCACGACTTATAAAAAGTCTAACCAAGTCACAATATGCAAGCGGAAGCAAATACAAGGTGCAACCTTGACCTATGTTCGGTCAACCTTGACCTATGTCCACTCCTCGGAGTCCTCCTCTCCAAGTATTGCACTAACGCTATAATGACTCTCTTTTAGCCACCATAGCAAAGCAAAGAATCCCTTATAAATCACTTCCATCAAACCCGGTGCGGTGGAGAACCAAAAGCTATGTCACCCTCCTAATGATAATAACGAACCTCAAAGCGTTTATCACCCTCCTAGTGATGGCAATGTACATTTGAAATATTTCTCACCCTTCTAGTGATAGGAGAGATCATTTAATCTTTTTTCACCATCCTGGTGAAGGTAGAGAACCCTTGACCTTGAAACTTCTCTCCCAAGAGTAACTTCAAGAACTTACCAAGGCTACTGGAGGAAACAAGATGCAAGCTTGCATGGAGAAATCGTGTGGAATCTCCTTACACTCCTCCCTCAAGCACAACCTCAAGTTCTCCTTCTCTAAAGCCCCAGTGCTCTCTCAAGAATTATCCCTCAGAGTTCATTCACTAGCTAAAAGTCTTATAGAGACCAATTGTAATTACTTAAGTACATGGCTTAAAAATCTTAATTATTCAACTAAGTTGTTGTTTTTCATACAATATGATCTAGGATTGCACATTATGTTTAATTCAAATAGGGGTTCATTCAGTACAATGGAACAATCATTCAAATGATATGTTTAAATTTTGTGTACTAATTGTACAATACGATTGAATGATCGTTCGATATGATAAGTTCAGTTATCTATTATTAATACAGGACGATCTTTGAGATGATTAAAAATCACCTTTGTTAATCATCCAGTATGATTGGCATGCACTATATGATTAATTCAAAATTCAAGGTTTCATCCGGTACGATCTCCAAGCCGATCAAATTTTGTTTTTTGTCAATCGTACGATACGATCTACATCATACAGTACAATTGATTGTATTTATTAAACATTGATTTAATTGACTAATCATGAGGACTAATTTAAGTAAGATTTTAAATATCATACAATATATTTGGGATCATATATTACGATTAGTTAAAAAATCAAATTTTAAAATACTTACTTAAATTGTCTAGCAACTAGCTAGGGTTTCCTGATAGAAATAAATCATACAATACGATTAGTTTAAAAGTATTAATTATAAGGTTAGCCATTAAAATTAATTTTTTATATAGCTAATCATATAGTATGATATGAATCGTACGATACAATTAGTTAAAAAAATTTAAACTCATTTTTTCTCATTATTATGTGTGTGTGCAAGGTCGCAAATTTAGCATACACATTTATATGGCCATACTCAAGAAATATAAAATAAAAAAATTAAAATACAGACTATTTTAAATCATCATATTCTACCCAAACTTGAGCCTTGAATATTCTTGAGCACTGTATGATGTACCTGAAATGTTAGTATACATAAAAAAATAATATGCAATATAGGTGCTATGAGAAATAAAAATTCAATCAATAATATTTTTTTATCATCAAATTAATAATTTATGGATCTTGGATTACAACAATCTCTCCATTTTTTATGATATCAAATATTTTTTATTGAAAATACAAGTTAATATTTTTCTCATAATCTCCCTCTCACTAAAATAGTGGTAAGATAATTTTTTTTAAAATACTTTTAGCTAAATGCAAAAGTAAAAGTACAATACAAACATAA
>NW_021318810.1:433178-436624 GCF_001605985.2 Dendrobium catenatum | reverse complement strand
CCCTTTGCTGTTCCCACTCCAAATGAGGCACTTGATACAAACCCAACTCTACTACCCAACACACTCTAAACAAATCTTATATCAAATAAGGGGATACAAATCCCAACTCTAAATCTAAACTAAGAGTCTCTTTTGTTTTGCATTTCGCCCCAAAATTCTATATTTATTCTTCTTTTAGAAACTAATACTAAAGGGGTCTAATTCAAATAATTAAGAATTATCTTACTCTCAAAAGGACACTAGAGGCTTTCCAACCTAAAGTTCCCTAATACCTCAAACTCCAAAATCCATCCTATAGAAAGAGACTTTAAGAGAATCTAACCTAAAACTTCCTAAAGTCTAAACCTCAAAATTCATACTTAACAATAACCACTAAAAGACTTTAATTCCAATAGGAAAGCATTAACTACCCCCCCCCAAAAGACACTAAGAGATCCTTCTATACGAGTTCAATTATAAAAATCATAGATCTCAAAATGATTTGCAAGAATTACAACAAAACCTCCCAAAAGTTATCTACTAAAATCTCTTTCCTTTTTATTTTGTTTTGACACAAAAACTCTACAACACCATCCTCCAAAATCCCCTATTTTGACACAAACTTCTACCCAGAACCACCCACAATCAAGTGTCTCACTTTTCATTCGGAGTGGGGTAAAACAAAACAAAGCTTTCCAACGAGGAGATTTTATAGAAAAACCCCTCATTGCAAAGCACCCATTATAAAACATTCGCAAGACTAAAACACATAAAATTCCAACGCAAGTCGATTCGCAAAACTCACGAAACAAAACTTCTCGATGCAAAACGACTTGCAAAAATAAAATTCACAAAATACCCAAAATTTCCTTTTCTTTTTCATTTTGTTTTGACACAAAAACTCTAGCCAACAACCCCTAATCAAGTACCTCCTTCTATTTGGAGTCGGGTAGAAACCACAAAGCCCTCCAACAAGAAAGTTGTATACAACCCCTCGTTGTAAAGCTATAATAAAAAAAAAAAGTCGTATAAAAGCCTTCAAAATAAATCCAAAAAAAAACCACTAACAAATTATACTAAACAAAGCCAATCAAGACTTCCTTCAATCAAAAGCAAATTCCCAAATTAGCTACACAAAACGACTTACGAGAAAGCTTCAATAAAAGCAAAGAGAAAACATTTCATGAAGCTCTCCAAACATGAAAAACAACTCATGAGACTCCTCAAAAGAAACTCAAATGTCACTAGTAGGTGACGGCGCATAAAACAACTACAACATTTCACACAAATTACCCCTCAACATTCTCTTTTTAGATAAACAAAAAAAACTTCCCCAACCAAGCATTCAACTACTCATATGGAATATTCTCTTGTGCCTCTAATTTCTATCACCATAAGATATCCAATAAACTCAATACATGCAAGGGGACAATTGGGTGAAAATAACTAAGTAAGCATTAACATAAGAAATGACATTATAAAGACACTCCATCCATATTGCATTGGTAGAATAAAGTAAGAACCAAATATATCCAAACTTTCTCAAGAACCACTTCTCCAAAATAACTCATTATTTAATGACTAAATGAGTATAACAAAGTTAAGTAATATATACTAAGTTTGGAAAGATCTCCAATAAATCTCAAAATCAATGATTTTTTTTTTTTGAACTTTGTTTCAATGCAATGTATAACTCGATAATAAAGTAATACTCAAGTTCATTGTGTAGATATGTTTTTCCAAAAGACTATCATTTGCTCAAAATTTGTCTCACTTCTTAATGGTCATTAACACAAACACCTCATATGCATGCTTTGATAACAAACAAGAAACCCTTCCATGCCTTTTTAAAGTTTCCACATGAACTTCTACTATCATGTAATTTAGACCATAAACAAATACACTCCATATGCAAAGAACTCGTTCGTTTTTTTTATATATATATATTTTTTAAATACTATGAATTAACACACAAATTTTGACCATATAATCTTTGGCTCACATAAGCAAGTCATGCTGTATAATCCAATAGCAAAAAAAAAAAAAATCATTCAAATAAGATTAAATAAACAAGGAGTCAATGCGTCATGAACTACAATTTGCAAACCCACTCATTATGATCACAAAGAGACATTTTGACATATCGCCTCAAGAGAATTATAGGTAAATTTAATTGACATAGCCATATGTAGAGTCACAATCATATAGAATGAGGATATCGTGCAACCTTCATACTAAACAAGCTTTCAAAATACTTACATAACAAATTCCATATGAGTCTAAGTCTCATGGGTTACCATTAACCAATCAATCACAAAAAAGAATTTTTAAACATTTTGAGGTACAATGTTTGCAAAGTTACATAAAATAAAACTATCACATAAAAGGAATTACACATCTACTAGATCACAATCTCACCCAATCACCCAATTTTCTTTTAGATTTTTTTTTTTTGACAAACTTCTAAGAAACGTTTTGAGAGAAGCTCTATGTGAGCAAGCTCACTACACAAGATCACAATGCTAGCGAACACTTATGGCCTTCTCTTGTAAACATTCCACTAAACACTTGAAGTGCAAAGTTCGCAAAGTTATAAAACAAGTTAACATAAGAAGGATGGTTCACACCTAAATCCCAACTAAAATTCTCTAAGCAACTCACTAAAGTCTTATCAAAATCCATATGACCATTACTTCATCAATAAGACATAGGTATAAGGACACAAAGAACAAACCAAAGAAATCTCATTCTTAGATTTTGTAAAAAAAAAGTTCAATGCTATCATGAAATCCATGTAGAGAATGAAGGCATCCATTAGAACTCAATAGGGCTAGGAATGTAACGACACATACATTACAAAGCCTTACAAAACTATTTAAGACTCACCGAAATCCATTACAAATATCATTATTCGAAAGTGCACTAATCATTAAAATAAAGAGGTTTGGAACTAATCCACAAGCATAACCGTGTAAAGGAACAACATGGATCCAAGCTTCATAAGTTATGAACAAAATATCAAAAGCTTTCTTAGAGGACATTTCATCAAACACCTCATGTGCACGCTATGGTAGGAAATTAAAAAAAGGTCCTCTATGCATTTTGTGGTTTACACCTAAGCTCTAGATTATGTGACATAAAGCAAATGTGAGCTTACAAATTAATTAGCCACCTCAAAAACAAAATCAATCAACACGTTGTATAGAAATATAGATCAACTCATGATTCTCAAGACCAATTGTGTAAACTAAGAGCCATTGCATTCATACATTCACCTAGAAAATATGTATATAAAAAAAAAGTAAGAGGTGTGATGACATACACACCTCAAAGCTTTAATCCACATTTCAATTTTAACCAAGATAAAATTCCATACAAATATGCTTTGCTGCCAACCGAAATCACCCACCAAATTCCATATTTGGATGAGGGGAAATCATGGTGGCTAGAATAGAGGAAGAAAATTA
>NW_021318810.1:425201-433078 GCF_001605985.2 Dendrobium catenatum | reverse complement strand
CACTTGATACGATTAAGACATCTACCTATGACGCACTCTAAACCAATCTTATAACAACTAAGGGAATATGAACTCTCAACTCTAAATCCAAAATAAGAGTCTTTTTTTTTTTATATCTCTCCCAAAATTCTATGTATGTTCTTTTAGAAACTCACACTAAAGTGATCTAATTCAAATAATTAAGAACTATCTTTCTTCCCAAAAGGACATTAGAGACTTTCCTACCTAAAGCTCTCTAAAACTTCAAACTCCAAAATCCATCCTATAGAAAGAGACTTTAAGGGAATTTAACTTAAAACCTCCTAAAATCTAAACCTCAAAATTCATCCCTATCCATAACCACTAAGGGATTTTAGTTCCAATAGGGAAGCACCAATCACTCCCCTAAGAAGCACTAAAAGATCCTTTACTAACCGAGCTCAATTATAAAATTATAGATCCCAAAATGGTTTGCAAAAAAAAAAAAAAACTACAACAAAACCTCCCAAAAGTTATCTACTAGAATCTCTTTTCCTTTTCATTTTGTTTTGATACAAAAATTCTACAGAACCATCTTCCAAAATCTTCTCTTTTGACACAAACTTCTACCCAGAACCACCCACAATCAAGTGTCTCACTTTTCATTCGGAGTGGGGTAGAAACTACAAAACTTTCCAACAAGAAAGTTGTATACAACCCCTCGTTGTAAAGCTTTCATAAAAAAAAACGTCATATATAAAAAAAAACTTCAAAATAAATCCAAAACCGCTAACAAATTATTCTAAACAAAGTAAATCAAGACCTCTTTCAATCAAAAGCAACTTCTCAAATTAGCGACACAAAACGACTTGCAAGAAAGCTTCAATAAAAGCAGAGAGAAACCTTTCATGAAGCTCTTCAAACATGAAAACAACTCATAAGTCTTTCTAACATGAAAACCTATAAAACTTTCCATCCCAAAGGTAACTCATGAAAATTTTCAACACAGTAATTCATGAAACTATACACGTTTCGAGAATGAAAACCAAAAAAACCACGCTTTTCCAACCCGAGTAACAAGAAAAATAAACTATTTGAAATTAGAAATCGTGATCATAAGAAAGGATATTTAACACAATCAGCCCCTTTCCACATCCCAAGAAGATACTTCAATTATTCAACACAATGTTTAAATTTATTTCATGCCAAACTTATATTTGAAACATTAAATATGCGAACTCTCCAACACATGCACTTCTTTTCTCTCAACATGTACAAAGCACTTCGAGCAACAACTCATCCCTTCACATGAATGCAAAAGAACATTTCAATGCCTTACCTTTTCATAAAACTTCTCCAATCACCTTACATAAGCTTTCGTTACAAGAGACTATACATGTATAAGAAAATTTTGCAACAGATTTCATTTCAAAATATTTCCCAACATGTAAGAACCTTTGTATAAGATATATGAATGTTCACAATTTAAATAAACTCACATTATAGCATAATATTGTCACAAAGTATTGATTGAGAGGAGAATAGAGACCTGATACAACTTTACTTCTTACAAAGTTTCAAGAAGAAAAAAAAAAATCCAACAACTTAACACAATATCTAATTGATCCCGCTTCCAACAACTTAACATGCAAAACTAGTATTTAAAATAAGAGATATACGAAAGCTTTCTAATATAATTTGCCATCATGACTTTCATAAAACTCAAAAAAAAAAAGAAGAAAAATCATGAAGACTTAAGGGAACATAAAAGCATCTCATTGTCCACCATAACTCTATAAAGCTAAATTTGCTTCCAACTTATTCACTTGCTTTGATCCAACCGTTAAACCCAATGAAAATGAGAGAAAGAAGTTTTGATACAAGCTCGATCCACCTCAAGAGATCTCAAATGATTTTATAACACAAAGCTCAAGAAAATTCTTTATAAAGTTTAAAGAAAAACCATATAACAAAAGGCATGCAACTTCTAATTACCATCAATTTGTCCACAAACATAAAGGAAATCAAGCTTAGAAAACATGCTCTATAACTTGTCTTAAGAAGATATAAACATCCCATCCAACATCGCAAAGCAAAAATTCTTTTTTAATATATTTCAAAATAGCAAACGCAAGACTTATCGGAGAATAAAGATTATGCAAACTTTCATGTATATTTCCAACGACTTGATACATTTGAAAAATAAACACTAAAATGAAAGACAATTTTCCAACAAGTCTATTCATTTCCTCAAACGGTTTTTGCATGTCTTAGGAAAACCTCTTATCTCAAAACAATAAATCAACACCACCATAGGAAACAATAGTCTATCAAGATAACCATGCGTTATGATAGTTTAAACCTATCGTCAACCCAAGCTTGAGAAAAGATGTCAACAAAACTTGTCATAAAACCATCAATTGTAAGAGAACACTAAGCACTTTATTAAAGAAACTATGAGGAAGACTTGCCAAGTACAACGATGTTTAAACTTTCATAGAACAATAAAAAAAGGAAAAGAGTTCATCCAACTTTTAGCGGAATGGCTCCACATGCTTCATGAATGACCAACCAAACCTCACCAAAATTTCTCAAAAGGATTTCATCAAGCACTTTGCAACAACAAAGTAAGAATCGTATGAAACTTATTTATATTAATGAGGTGAACCTCTCCAACAAACTTCTAACTTCGACCGTCTTAATTTAAGCATGCTAAACAAAACTTTCCTTCTTGATCATTGACGAGTTTGACATTCAACTTAGATTTCATCTTTCAATACATTGGCATGACAAGCGAAAGACGATACATTCAATATGATACCTAATTTCATAATAAAAGGGGGCATGTGCTCAAGAAAAGGTAAAAGAAGAAAAGAGCGCATCATGAGATAATGGGGGCCAACCGCAAGGCCAAAGTATTAGTGTGGGTGATACTATAATTCGTGAAGTCTCCAATGCTAACCAAACTCCTTTCATTGCAAGCAAAAGCGAGAAAATATGATTATATCTCATAATCATGACTTCCATGTAGAGACAACAAGACCAAATGAGTTTAGAACGTTTACACAAAGTAACTCCAAGCTAGCTTGATACTTCTTTTAAGCAAGCTCTTGTATCACTTCCAATGGGCATTTTTACAAACACCTCATGTGCAAGCTATGATGAGAAATCAAAAAGGGTCTCCTATACATTTTGTAGTTTACACTTAAGCTCTAAATCACATAGCATGAAGTAGATGTATGGCCATACACTAATTTGCCATTCTAATAAGTCCAGAGACTAGAGAAAAAAAAAAAAAAACACAGCCACATAGTTCCCAAAGTCAACAATACCAAATATCATGGAATCGCCTTGGTAAGCTACTACATTCTCATAGAAACCAAAGAAAACTAGGAGCGTAATGACATATACACTCCAAAAAAAAAACTTTACAAGACCACTTATGATCTGTGCATTGGCCACTTCAACGAAACACAAGTACGAGACAAAAAGGAAATCTAACCAAAACTAGTTCTCAGATTTTTTTTGTTATGCAAGGGCCAAGAAGGAGTATAGGAGGTGAAATAATCAAGACAATGAGGAGAAGGGGGAGGAAATACTCACCTTGCAAACAACAAGGAGCTCACGGTTAGGGACGACGAGAGCAGATCCGTCCAAAAAAGGGCTCGAGACTTGCTTGGGCGGCGTCGGATCCCGCTCAGGTGTGCGAAGCCGAGAGCTCCCGAGTCGGACGAGCTTCGGCCAGGCGAGATCGGAAGCGTGGAGGCGTCGGGCTGCTGGGAGGCTTCGGGTCGCTGGGTGGCTTCGATTCGCTGGGTGGAAAAACGAGAGCAGGAGCGAGGGAGTTGGTCGAGAGCGAGAGAGAGAAGGAGCGGGAGAGAATATGCGAGAGGGAGAGTGAGTCGTCGTGCCCTAGACGAAGTCACCCCTCCAGTCTTCATTCGGAGTGAAAATGCCGAAGAAGGAAGCCTGCTTCCCCGTATCCTTTGCTGCAGTATCTCAAAACACGCGAAAGGAAGCTGCTATCTGAAGCAGATCACTGCTTTGCCTACAGAAGATCGCAGAAAATCGTCTGCCATGCGAAATTTCGGCTGAAAAGAGGATTTCATTTGATCGTGGCCGTCGATCCAATTTCCAGATTTAGGGAAATAATTCAAATAATTTAAAAAGTCAAATGATACTTTGATAGGACCAAATTGGATTGAATCAGGTTAAATTTGGATAAGCTCGGGTTAGGCTCGAATCCGAACTTAACTCGATCTGAATCAAATTGGGCTCGAGTCGGCTCAACGAATTTAATTGGGTAAAATTAAAATTTAGAATAATGATCAATTCAAATTAAACAAATCGATGAGGCGAATCCAACGAGTATAAGATTTGAGTCTTAGAGCTTTTAATTACTTAAATGTTAAATAAATAGTTTAAGATAAATTTATAAAAATTTGATGAAAAAAAAAAGTTTATGATCATATGATTTGATATGAGACATGTTCTAGAGAGTAATGAAATTTTAGCTAAATTTTCAAAATGCTCACTCTACAAGTATTATATATAGATCATCATTCTTTATAAGAAGAAGACCTAGTTTTAAATTCAGATGGAGCTTTGAGACCAGGACTCTAGTGTTTACTTGACTTTCGACATTAATGTACACAACTAGCTAACAACAACACTTAAATACAGTTATTAGATCATCATCGCCAAACTATATTGTTTGTTAGTTGTCACCTAACTACCATTGTTCGACCGTCATTATCTGACTGTCAATATCTGATTGTTATCGTTCAACTACTATCACCAAACAGACATCTCCCGACCAACATCTCTTAACTATAATTGTCGTCCAACTAATGTCAACATACTAATACCATCCAAGTAATGATTCACTTGCATTCTCTCACATTTACAAAATTACAAACTTGTGTTAAAATACTTTTAAATTATAACTTCTCCAACTAAGGGGAATAACATACTCTTGAATTTATTAATTTATTTATTTTTAGTTTATAGTATTGATTGAAGGATCAAACAATCATCAAATTTTACATGCTAATAATCAAATTGAGTGGCTCAGCAAAATGAACCCAACAAGCCTAGAATCATTAAATTCTAATGCCATTAAAACATTTAAATGCTAATTGAATCATTTATGATCAAATAGTTCAATATGAGATGTCTGGTAGATTGTTATGAAAATTTGATCAAATTTATCAAAATAACATTGCCAAAGTACTATAAATAAACTCTATTTATAAAAGGGTCCTAAACTTGACTTTAGAGTGAGCTGGAGTAATGAAAAAAACTATATAGTTCTACTTTACATTCGATAGCTAAAACTATCGCCAGTCACTATCGTCACTTGACCTTCGAACATCATCTTCTAATTGGCCTCATTTGATCATTATTGTCTAATATTCATGATTCATTCATTGTCATCAAATCATCATCATCTGATTGTCATCGTCTTACCATCATCATCCGACTATCGTCATACCTTCATCTCCCGATTATCATTTGTTAAAATTAAATGATTTTTAAACACACCACATACAACCTAGATACTACATGACCTCACAATCTCCCTATGTGACACCAACCAAGTAAACTCCATAGTGGGAACACACAATGTCACTCTCTATAATCTAATTTGAAAATAATTATATTTTTCTCTTTTAATAATAAAAAAGAGAGTTATCTAAATCCTTTCAATAATAAATTACCACTGAAAATAAATTTATTGATTAAAACGTCAATATACATCTGAGTTCATTATCCAAAAATCATATATATTGGTCATGAGCCATACAAATACAACATACTGTCAACTCACTCCTGAGCTCAAGAAAATAACAAAAAGACAAAATAATAGTGAAATTTGAGGAATTTTGTATTTAATCAACCTTACACTCATGAACCTCTCCTTTAATTTGAAATCACTGAACCACATATATTGAGCTTATAAAGCCCATCAAGTTACTAGTATCCTACAATTGAACTCAGAGCACAAAAAAATAAACAATATGCATAAAATCATTTAGCTCATAACAATAACAATCAATATGATTATGAAAATTTATGCATGTGCAAAAATAGTAAAACGCATGCCGTAACACTAAAGCTTGTAAAATAGTATAGTACGAATATCAAAATGATAAGGATTTAGATTATAATTTTTAAACCAAACATCATAGTAGTGTTATTTAACCAATAAAAAAATCATATGAATCAGTAAAGCGGAAGTATCAATGAAAGTTATTGGAAATCTATAAGACTAAATCTTATAAAATTCAATAACTTCTATTTTATCTTAAAAAATTTAGAAAGGTTAAAGTCAAAATTTTCAAAATAATTATTATGATATCATATAAAAAGTTGTAAGGTGAAAGTTTGATAAAATTAGAAAAAATACAATAAAATTAATTTTGAGGAGAAGAGTGGTGAAAATCAAAATATTTGAAAATAGAGATATAATTAGAATCACATACTTTGATTTGAGTATTTTTTATAAAAGCAGCAAAGTTCATATTTCACTTTATCTCTCCTCATTCACTAAGAATTATAATTGTTTATAAGCACTAAAAAAAATAATGCACTATAGGCCTAACGTTGCAGTGCTCCAATTAAAACAAAATTTTAATTTTTTTTCTATTTTTAGAATTTCGAATTGTTACAGGTGTAACTTACAAAAGGTTACTAATCATAGGAGTGCTACTGTACAAGTATACTTAGCTTTAGAGTTTCTAATGTAAGTCTAACTATTACACCAAAATGCATCTCAATGCTTAGAGTTTGGTTTCATTCTCCTTAAAGGGGTTTCACATATATTCCTATGCTTGAGTTGTTGAAGTCATCATTGCCTAGAATCATTCAATAGGAAGATACAATTCTAGTTGGTCCGCTTATAAGTTCAAGAAGTGGTTCCCTTCATGTACCACTTTGTCCCATCTAAGGTTTAAGTAGTAGCCCCCATGATCTAACACTTTGGCCTATATGATACTTTTACTTCCCATCCTTTAGTAGGTGTATTATTTTGCTGCCATTTATAAATGCTTAAACTCTTAATTATAGATATATTATCTACTTAGGCCTATTCGTTTCATAATATTGTCATGTTGGTGCAGCTTTTTAAGATGTTACCCATCTTATGAGTAATCTTGTATGAGCACACTTTTAATCATTACGCTAAAATATGCATCTATGTTTAAGAGTTTAGTTTCACTCCACTTAAGAGGTTTCTTATATAGAACCCCTTCGAATAAAAAAAAAAGCTATACACTTAAACATCAAGGCACCTTTTAGTGTCATGGTCATAATTTCATTAAGAAACTCGGCATGATGAGTGAGCACTTGAAAAGTTACACCAATATGATAAAACCGTAAGACTCACAGGCCAAAATGGACAATTTCTTGATAGTTAAGAGTTTGAGTTATTACAAATGGTATCAGAGCAATACACTAGCCAAAAGATAATGTTGACTGTAACTGCTGCACGCCAGATCGGACAAACCGCTCCTCCGACCGACATACCCAAACGACACAATCGCCTCTGTCGGTCCCGCCTCACGACGATTCGCTCACCGCCTCACTCACGATAGTAAATCCCTCTCTCATTCAGTTCTCATACACGCAAAAACGCACAGAGAGGAAGAGAAGGGATTTCCGAAACATACCTTCGTCGCTCTACCCCATCAAAGCCGAATCCCGTCGGCTCCTGCTCGCCGCGCCCTAGCCGACGCCGGACCACCCTGCCGCCGACTTCGCCGCACCCGCCGACGCCGACCTTGCCGACCAGCGCCCCGAGCCTCCTCCGTGCGTGAGCCTGCCCGTCTCCGCCTCCTTCTCCCCGATCGGGCTTTGCCCTAGCCCGATGGCTGCTTCTTTCCCTCTCTCTATTCTATTATATATATATAACAATATAG